>NC_086084.1:5550556-5853586 GCF_948474715.1 Cydia amplana
TTTACGTTACTCATCTTCGGATCACCGACTTACTACTTCCTTACTTGACATATGTGTACTAAATTTCAATTGAACTAGTCCAGTAGTTACGGTGAAAATTGGCTTTAACAAAATGGCAGACACACGAGTGATCTTATAAGGGAGATTATTTTCCTCGAGTGAATGGTATGCATTTACCCCAATGCACCTCACGTTCCACGCGGCGCGGCGTAATCTGGCCCCTATTTCACCACGGTGACAGGTACGACAAAAACATCACTGTTATTGACGCCATAGGCATCCATGGACTACAGTTACCGCTAACACTGATTTAAACTTTCACGATTTTTACACATTATTAAATTGTACAACGGAACCGCAAAACGTTCAAGCGGATAAACAAGACCAAGTGCGGGTAGTTCGAAAAACTCGCGCGGTTAGAAGATGCTGATGTCAACTTAAGCCAGTCTTCTCCGAGACCACGGGGACAACGCCGTCCTCGAAACGTCGGAGGTAAATCTTAAAACTTAGATACGCGATTAAGTCCCGTTGTACAATTTAATAATACAGTTACCGCTTACCATCGGGCGGGCCGTATTCGTGTTTGCCACCGTCATTGTACCTATTATTAAAAAAAAACTTTATTATATCGGATAAAACAGACATTTCTCTCGCGAAAAAATCTTGTGACAATTGTCACAAGATTTTTCAAAGAATTTTCGGTAAGTCTTGACAGGAAATGAGTTCTGTGTCGCAATTTCGATACAGTTGCCGTGTTTCTTGTGACAATTGTCATTAGCTTCGCAAAATAAGAATTTTTTAGTGGCAATATAATGGAGTTTATTTATTTATTAAAATGTTGGTGGCAAACAAGCACATCGCCCGTCCGATGGTAAGCGGTTACCGTAGCCTATGGAGGCCTGTGACGTCAGCAACAGTGATGTCGACAACTGTCGCACCTGTCACCGTGGTCGTGGTGAAATAGGGGCCAGTAAGTACCTAATAATCGCAGTGGTCTTAAGTGTCACAGACCCTACTGGCGCTTAAGTCCTTTATGACAATTTCTGCCTATTTTAAATTGTTCAAAAAAAAAGAAACCGAATAATTATATCGGACTACCGAATTTTCACGAGAATCAGTTGAGAAATGTGATATGCAAAGGAGAAGAATTCGGACATAAGAAAGCATTTTTGCCCAAGTTGAAACGGAGACCTTCGCCAACGCTCGGTCAATGATGGTTTAGGTACAGCTAGCTGCAGAGAACAGGTACCACCCCTGCAGACAATTATCTATCTGGTCGTACCTTTTCTCTGCAGCTGACTGTACACCTATAAAAATGGTTGTCCCTGCTGTAATTTTATACCGGTACCGTACTTTGTATTTCAACCGGTATAATTTTACCTTTAAAACGAACCATACCGCTTATACCGTAAAGAAAGCATGATGCAGTCTCTGCTTTGCACAATTATTGTGTGGACAAAATTCTTATAATCACCGAAACATACATACCTACGCACATAATGTCATTGAAATAAAACATTGTTATTTTATAGTAAATTTATATAATACTCGATATATACACATAACAATAACCAGACCGCAGCGGTATTAGCCTGTAAGCTTCATCTCTTGTCTCCAAATCAGCAAAAACTAGTTAGTACTAAATGCTGGTCTTGCTGTTATTTTATTCTTGAAGATTATGGCTTGTTTCTTGATTATTGAGAACAGCACGTAATCGCACACATATAGACGGAACGAACGGCAACAAAGTAGGTGTAGACACTAAGACTTTCAGGTATTAAACGAATTACGCTTCGTATTAATAGGTAAGTATTATTTAAATGAATATATAATATTCTCTAACGTAAATACAAGATTACAATTGACATCAAATGTCATTGACGTACAGAAGTCATATACTTTTTTTTAATGACGCAAAATTGATACCAGCATAATGAAAATCAATCCCAATCAGTAAAACGAGTCTTTAAACTTTTTTCATTTTAAGCGGGTTTTGAAGGAACAAGTTACTTAAATTCAATTGTAATCGTATTGTTTTAGGATAGTTTACTGCTGTTTTCGATCGTTACGACCTGTAAATAACAACAAATCAAATTTTAAATAAATTTATTTACCCTATTTTTTGAAATACAATTTATCTACTGGTATACATTTTCGTATGCGTATATGATGAAATGTCTAAATAATGACAAAAACGAGCTACGACGACGTACACGTCTGCTTCGATCCAAGGCCAGCGGCCATCTGACTCGAAGAAGAATTGTGAGTGATGTCGTCAATGTATGGAAATTGTACGAAAGTTTACATTTGGGATTGAATTTCTGTGTTATATTTGTGAGTAAAAATATAAGTAGATAATAATTTGCTAGTTTAGTTATCTAGCTTTCAAAATCACACAACAACTCAATTACTGTTAAAGGCAAAACTGTAATGCGTGTTGCTCAAACGGAACTCCATATTTTGATTTTTGGATACTTTTAGTGTCGATTTGTAGAGAATTACAGCAAATAAAAAATATTATGCCGTGAAGAGCCGGTACACGGCTTCTTCGTGAACAAATTTACGTATAATTTAATGCAGTTATTAAACATTTCTTGAACAAATTGATTGCACAAAGTGAGCTCTAAATCGAAAACGTCATATACCGTCCCCTTAACTGAAAATATTGGGACGGATTTTGTTTATATAGTATTTCTTTTAAGTATACCTACGCAAGATGAGTTCCATATTGGAATTTTGACATAATAATTAGATAATAATAGATCACGCGGCCGCGGTAGGCCTAAGAAGCGCTGGCTGGAAGTCGTGACAGCGGACATGCAAGAGAACAATCTCACACCTGAGGATGCCGAAGACCGGGCAAAGTGGAGAAGAGTAAGCAGGAAAGCGGACCCTGGCGCTAGGCCGGGAAAACGCTAGGTTGAAGAAGAAGAAGAAGAATTACCTAATATTAGTTCCGTCCATACGTAGACGATATGCAGAGTTCATTGTTTAACCTTTACGTCCGCAGTGCCAAGGCCCCTGCGAGGCCGGCATCCAGAGCCGCACCGTGTGGTGCGCGCGCGGCGGCGCGGACGGCGCGGAGGGCGCGGCGCGCGACTTCGAGTGCAGCACCCAGCGGCCTCTGGCGCGGCGGACGTGTGTGCCCGCTCGCTGCTCGACGAGGCCTGCGGTCAGGCCTGCGGTCATCAGTCCTCCTGCTGGTTAGTATGTCTCCGGCTCAGAATATTTATAAGTTAAATTAACTGAGGTTACAAAGCGTTAGTAACGCTAATCAGTGCGATTTTGAGAGCTACAGCTAGGTTTGAATCGATTTATTTACCTACTCCTTTTTGCATTTCCGATTAGTCATTTCTAACAAAGAAATAAGTAGGTACCTTAGGCACTTACTTATTAAATATGTAGTAATGGAAGAGTCAATAATTTGACCAAGGATTAAATATAGTGTAAAGTGCAGCATGAGCATTTTTTATTGTTTCGTGAACTTGAAACTAATAACTATTTTAGTTGGCATTAATCATACCGATTGTATTTTAGTTACAGACCCACAACAGCGAGTGACAAGAAATCAAAGTCCAAACACGCAGAATACAAGAGACCGGACAACTGCTAATGGTGGGTATTTATTTATATGTAGTTTCATAACAAATAATAATAAATAATAGCATGTACCTCTCTAGCAAAAAAAAAGAAAGTTGTTAGATAAAGATTTCAACGTATGCTGGACTTTGCCCAGCGCTAGTTTTCTTTCCGACAGTGGATCTTGACCTCCGACACCAAAGACCGCCATGCTGTAAATACAGTTTTGCAGGGATCTGTATAGATTTAAACCTTGTACTGTATGTTAATAATAAATAATAAATAAAATAATAAATGCTTCTCTGTCCAAAGTCGTATCTATCCAATCGACAACGCCGAGTTTGCTAAGGTCTCTTTAAGTCCAGAAGGTCTACAGAAGTCTCTCATGTCTCCAATAATGTTCGGACCGGACGCCAGATCTTCAATTTCACTAATCATTTTGTATAATTCCAGGTCAATGCATAGACAAATTAAGCACCTGCGCCCTTGCGGTGCAGGCCCGTCTTTGCCACTATCCGTATTACGCCGACTATTGCTGCCGTTCCTGCCATGGCCGGTAAACATGGTAAGACTTGGGTTAAACTTTTCTGATATTAGTGTCCACAAAAAAGGCATCAGTTTTCCCGGCCGTTTTTGACACATGACGACATGACTGATTTGAACTATGGATGTTTTCTATTGTTGATGTTGATGATGTTCCTGTATGTTGGCATAGAGAAAAAAATACATAGAGTGCTCACTCCATACATCAGTTTTAGTACCAAAAAGACTATTAGCATCTAGCATCGAGTAGCGGAACTATCAGTACTGCTACTTGACAATAGATGTAGCAGTACTGATAGTTCCGCTACTCGATGCTAGATGTAGACACTGAAATTAATAGTCTGAACTGATGTGAGTGATCACTCTTGTCTTACTATATTTCTCTATGATGTTGGAGACGTCCGGGAATCAACCAATAGTATTAGTTGTAGATAATCCACATGTTTTCCGCTTCGCTAAATTACAATCAATGCTACTGGTTGATTCCCACAGGTCTCCTCTCATCTCCGTTTATCTCGATCTGACTCAGTGGAAAGGCAACATTTATCTTTATAATTATGCTAGGCGCGCTGTGTAAGATTGTCCTAAAATATTTATGTATTCATCTTAAAACCTTTTTCTTTTCAGAAAGAAAAGTCTCAGGCGCTGACACAGTATTGTGATAAATGGACGCACAGTGAGAATACGTAATATATAACATAGTGTAAAGTTGCACTGGCCTCGCGCACACTGAATAATCTCACCAGGACCCAGTGCTAATGATCGGAGAACGACCGTTTCGTGTGAAATTGCCATAAAGTATAAATAGTATATTTTGACTGCTCTAAAGGTACAATAATACAGGGTGGTCCAAACCTTGACGTCCTAAAATTTATTTTTTTTTAGATTCCTCACGTCGTGAGCTATCAGAATATACCCCATGTATGTTAGCCGATTTTTCGTAGTTTTCGAGTTATGATTTTTTAAACTTTTAACTTTTGTTACGAAATTCCGGGGTTCCCATACAGGGTGGCTAAAAAATAACTGCATTCCAGATGCCAGGGAGGTTTTGGGATTATACTGAGCAAATTTTACTATGGGACCAACCCCGAAATCGCGAAAAAAAAATTTACCCTTCCATAGAAAATGGACCACAGCCAAAATGTATGGAAGCCAAATTTTTTTTTTCGCGATTTCGGTGTTCATCCCATAGTAAGATTGGTTCAGTATAATCCCAAAACCTCCCTGGCAACGGGAATGTAGTTATTTTATAGCCACCCTGTATGGGAACCCCGGAATTTCATAACAAAAGTTAAAATTAAAAAAAATCATAACTCGAAAACTACGAAAATCGACTAACATACATGGGATATATTCTGATAGCCCACGACGTGAGGAATCTAAAAAAATTTTTTGGATGTGAAGGTTTGGACCACCTGTATCTACCTAAAGCCGTACCAAGCTAACTCTACATAGCATTTGGCTAATTGTATTTCTAAGACAAAGTGTGGAAATGTCATCATAAATGTGAAACTATGAAAATATGACGTTTATTATGATACTTAGTTTTGTCAAATTCGGTACAGAATTAGCCTACAAAATCTCTACTTAAGATTATTAGGTTTATTTTTCGCTCCGAGTTTTTTCTGAAATGTCTTGCTTTTTAAATGTTTTTTTATACATATCTGTGTATGACATAATTATGATAATCGAAGCAATCGTTTGTAAGATTTACACTCTGAGCTATGTTAAACCACTATGTGATTTTAATATGTATTCATTTCACTTCGATTCACGATATGTTTCCAATTTTAAATGGTATTCCAATGGCTGTGTGCCAGTACGTTCGATTCGGCTGCATAGCTTTTGGTCTTAGCTTAATAAATTGTATTAAGACCAGATTAAATAAATATCAGATTCAACATCGAAATCATCGTATTAAAAAATGGTACGGACGATAGTCGAATCCGATAGATTACTCAGTTTAAAAGCGCTCTTCTAAACCGCAAATGGTACTTAATGTCATAAGAATTTATGAAATGAAGATATCTTCATTGTCTTCATAGTCTAACACAAGACAGGAAAGTGGCAAAGTGTATTCTTATCAATTTACAGTTACAAGAACGTGAATCATTGTGTAAATACTTAAGGAAATCAGTTAAATATTAAAGGACACTGTGTAAAAACATATATATTCCTTTATTTTTTTCAATTAAATATTAAACTTCAGCAACACAATTATTAAAATGCATAGGTACCTATAATGGCAAATACTTATTCTTTTAGGTCGCATTACTTTGTGAAAAGAATGGTTCGTTAATAAAATAACTGTTTCAAAATGTGGAAGAGAAAAGTTTATGAGAGCTTAATACAGTTTAGTTTCATATTTTAAACCAGGGATCGGATACCGGTATTTTTTGTATGGGAACGGAAACGGTATTTTTTCGTTCTTTGCTAATTACTTCATTTCTAATTGGGCAATCTAATAATACGAAGTCGTAACCTAAAAACACAACCGAGTCCTACATTTCGAGTATAAAATAATTTGAAAAATATGGTTATTTCTAAGTTTTTGCAAAAAACCGGTTCCGATCCCTGTAATTTAAACTGACCAGCTCGTGTCGTGTAAACTAGGAATATGGAATAAGTATGATAAGTAGGTATTAGTAGTTTTGTGATCTCCAGTTATAGAATTGAAGTCGATCTGTGGATAGTAGGAAAACAACTGCGCTATTCTTTATGTTATGATATTTCATTTCAGCGCTGCGTTGCCTACGAATACTCTAAATTAAAAATTAATTACCTGTGTAATTTTTCAAAGTATTAAGGATAAAATGCAGTGCTGAGATTTTCTTAGGTTTATGATAGCACTGAATTGATAATCAGTGTGATTGATCACTGTGGTCATAGACCTAAGATACAATTAACTAGGTATTTTATTATATAATTGCACACCGTTTACCTATATGAGTTTGGCACTTATAAGTAAGTACTATGCTTACATAAGAAATGTAAAACCGCAAATTGTAATTAGACTATTACGTTTTATCACTAATGTAAAAAGCTTTTTTCTATAATAACTCTTGTATTTTGCAAGATAGGAATGTCTATAGTATAGTGGTATATTTTTCACGGAAATGTACTAAGTGTTAAGTGGACTAGGAGATAGTTCCTATCCATATTAGGCTAGTTTGACGGCCTTGCCCTATTATTTAAAATTATTATGCTTACTATACAATCTGATTATGTCAAATATTCGCTATACAAAAGTATAATTAGGTATATTGTGATTTTACTAAAACATCTACACTTATTGAAGGTTATGAGTTTAGTAGAAAAACCTTGGCTTATTTGGTACTCAAATCCATGTATTGCAGAATGTATATAGACTATGGTACCTTAGTAAGAAAGATAGTATTTCATTTAATTTATTTGATCACAAGAAACAATGTCTATTAACGTGTAATATTTTGAATAAGAATATATTTTTGTTAGGTACTCTTATTTTATGTAAATCCAATTTAAAGAACAATTCCAGGTTGATGCCTGTTATGTAGAATAGTGACACGTTTATAGTATATATATGTCAACTATCAGAGAGTTATTACTCTATTAGGCATAGTAAAAATATGTAAATAGTACTTTATATGTATAGTGCATTTACTTTCTGGCTGTTAAGTATTTATGTGTTCTTAGGTATTTAAACTGCGATTACAAGTACATAGTCTTCAATTTACCCACTTTCACAATAAAATAAAATAACAATATCATGTGTCTTTGTACTGAAAAAATGCAAAAAATACGGTTTAATTTTGTTACACAATGATGAGATAAAATAATAGATATCTACCTACTTACGTCAGAAGATCAGAAAGTATAATCTCTTATCTTAAGTATATAGCTTTACAAACCAGATGCTGTTCTCTTGAACTATATAAGGAGAAAAGGTTTCTTTTTACATTTAATATCAAACCGACTATAGGTGATACACTTGGAAATTAAGTAGTTTTATCTGACAAATAACTACATGCGATAATAACATACACCCTTAATACATAAATATATACACTACGAAAGTGTGAAAGTGGGTATATTTTTGTTTAAAATAGGGCTGTACAAGAGGAATAATGTAAAACTAATAATTGGTTTTGCAATAAGTGCCTAACTGCAGCTTACCAGTTTAATCAAGTTTTAAAAATGTATCTACTAATTGTTGCGCAAAATAACAATGTATAAAATAAAAAGCTTGAAAAAATGTGGTGTTTTTTTCATGTTTATTTATTTAATTGATAATGGATGGTGACAGTGAACTTTTTAACACATTCGATGCGGCAGCGCCAAACCCAAACGTACTCCTAGTGCTTTACGCGTCATATAGGTACTTCCCGTATGAAGAATACCTGATTGGTATTACAACCTCCATTTTTCTGTGCCATATCCTGCCAGGGGATATGAAACCACGTCTTTAGGCCGCATTCTACGTACGTAAAAGTGACGTAAATGTCTCGCAGGAATCTGTCTCACTATCATTTTGGATTGGCATTTTGGTGACGTTCGTCTCACTTACACTTTAGGGTTTACGTACATAGTGCCACAACAACTACAGTTCCTGCGCCGCCATTCAAGTTACATGGATGCTTATATGTTAGGGCATCGAATGTATGTACAAACTCTGGAAAACTTTGGTAACAAACTAATATCAGCGGGCTCAGCACGGTTCCATTTTTATCGACTATCACTATGCCCGTCACTTTCGCACTTACATACTTGTTAGAACGTGACAGGCATGCTGATAAACGATAAAAATTCGACCGTGCTACTAGGGCAGATTTTTGAATTTTTACCATCAATGAGGATAAACGCACAAAGCTTAGGCCGCTAATGGTTTTAAAATACTATTTCACATTTCATAAACATACCTATGCCAAATTCAAAGAAACATAAACCGTAACAATATAGTCTGTGGGTTTATAAATTCATTCTGGAATTTCTCAGGTAGATCTATAAGATTAAAAATGGAATAAATACGTAACACGTATTCATTTATAGCAGATTTATAACTTGATAGTTGCCTATTCTACACATCAATCCGCGATACCTACCTAAATAAATATTATACGTCATGTGTACGCCGATTAGTAAATACTTAGATTATCTGTCTAATTTTGTAGCAATAGCAATACAATTAGATTAACAGATTGATAATGGTGCCGTTGCTAAGTTCAAAGAATTACTTACAATACTATTTTCAATCTTATCACAAATCACACCGACAATATATTTACTGGGACTAACTAACAAATTCCTCATTTGTGGGAACTACCCGATATTGATGCAACTTCATTTTCCTCAAATGCTTTCTTAAAATCCCTAGACGGTAACGACTAAAAGCTATCTCACATTCGTGTCAACAATTTTGAAGAGGTACTCCAACAGTTGACAGTCTACGTGTGAAGAGGACCTCTCCAAAACACATTTATTTAAACATTGGAGACGTTAATCCACACATAATCGAAAATCAGACAAAGACAGGCAAGCACGTCGCAATATTTGAAGATATGCGTGAAATTATTAATAACACGGACATAAATAAAAAGAACCATGATTCCATTTGGTTTTCTACTTTAAAAACAACTATAAATCTTTTATCTCACGTTTTTAGTAGTTTAGTGGTCGTAATATGTCTTTGGTTTTCTTGTCGATCGACAAAATTAACCATCATAGAGTTGCATATAGTGTTATGTGTTTTAGGGGTAAGTTGAAGTTGTTAAAACTTATTATATCGACTCTCTCTATATCAAGTCCCTTAATTTAATATTGTAACTGTTTATGTATAGTATGTAACTTAGTCCTCAAACATAAAACACATGAATCGTTAACTTTATTTAGCTGTATTATCTTTGTACCAAACAAAACAATTTTAATCTGATTGTTGTAAAACAAACCACGGTGTTTCACGTTACCGTCTTTAACTTTAGTTTAAGCTTATAATAATTATTAATTTAATCATCATCAGGTTTTTTTCAAAGAGGTTTATCTTTCAAATAAATTGGAAAATTGCGTTTCAGTACCAACTCTTCATGAGTCAGGGAATACTAGTTTTGTCAAAGTTCAACAGCTGGTCGATGTACTTTAAGCGAAGCCACCGGCAATGTATCCACTGGGGTTTGGAAATAATTGGAGCAGTATTGGTCATCGTTGGCTCTATTGAAGTGATCAGATACAAACATGAACATTTTAATACTCTTCATGGAATTCTAGGTAATATTATTTCTTTTTTATTGCTAAATAAAATACAAGTAAAAACTTGACAATTTTTGTTAGCTATCTTAGCTATTCGATTCACCTTTTCATCTCTTTTTCATCGATTACGCACTAAATGTTTAGTTTTTTAACCAAGCAGTAGTAGGTACTTTATCCAGAAATGTGTGTGAATCGCGGTATGATATTTTTAATCGTTAAATCCCATTTTTGTGTCAATATCCTTTATAGTGATTTTCTAAAATGTCATTAATACAGTAGGGACCTATACCATTAATGCTGCTGTGATAGCAGCACAAAGGCTAATTAAATCAAGCTATTACACCATTGCTGATGTGTATTTATTGAAAGTGTACCTAAACACAATCTGATAAACGTACAAGCAAACTCAAACAACGACACAAAACTTAATTACTTTATTGATTCAAAACATGATCTTTTGCTGTCTACTTTAACAGTAATTAATAAGAAAATATTGTAAAATTGATTAATTTACCATCTGATAGTAACTAAAGAACATAATTTATAAGCACTTGAAATGCTATCAGAAATTTTGCATTTCCGACATTGTACCTTACTTACCAACTGGTCATCCTGACACTTAGTATACCTACTTTATTGTAGCATCATCGTCCACATTGTTAAATGGCAATTTGCAAATCTTGTCGCAAAGACATAAGATATACCGATGATCAATTGAGTGATGTTAGACTACAATCAGTAATAGAAAATAATTATTTCAGGTTTATGTGCTTTCATAGCAACAGTGATAATCATATTCAACGGGACGATGACGTCACTTTGTACCAAACTTCCCAGCTATGGTATAACTGGTATCAGCCTAACTGCCAGCAAATGCGTGCATGGTGTCACAGGAATTGCAACCTTATTTCTTGCCTCCGCAAGTCTACATTACGGCTACGATAAACGGTCTTTCAGAAGGTGGATCAATAACGAAAATTTGATCGTTGTTCTTAAAGTCTTTACTTGGATGTTAACCATTTTCGTTGGTTTTGAGTTTTGGATAATATTGGCAAAGAGGATTCAGTGTAAAAATACTATGCCCGTCGGTGTATCTAATTAGAACTAAGTAATAGATGACTGTACCAAAGGATTCCACATTTGATAAGATTAAAAAGATTACTGAAAATTTATTGATTACTTAACCATAACAGAAATCTATCCTAAAATATCCTTTTATCAATAAAGAAACTTCAAGACACAGTATCCCACTATTAAATGGACTCTATCAGCAGTTTCTCTCCATCAAGTTTTACTTTGCGGGAGAAAATGCACGAAATACCTACCTACTATCACAAGCTAAGGTCCACACAGTTCCCTCCAAAGGTAAATGTGCAAAGTTACTTTTAAACAAAAAAAAGTAATACATCGGCCCAATGGTTTTGGAAAAATTTAAGAATAGGTATACATTAAAAAAACCAAAATAAAATAACTTAATATAATATCTTTTTTTTTAAAAAAAGGGAACCGCCTTCAAAAAACCAACCCACTGAAAAGTACAAAATAATTTTTATATGGCACCCCTTTACGTGTCCAGTCCCTATCCCGTCGTAAAGCAAATTTTTGCCAAAAAGTAATTAATACCTAATAATAAGAAAATTAATAATCATCCGGGTAATTACTTAGTTTTTGAAGTCGGTGCCAAACCAAAATTTTTGAGAACCGATATTTTAGACAACGAAGAATGCTGCACTTACTTGCATTATAAAGACATACTTAGTTTACTCATTAATTTAGTTTTTGTAGGTACTACGTACTCGTATTTTTTTTCTGATTGGTAGTAAAGAATGTTTTTGTTGGTTTGGCACCGCCTTCAAAAACTAAGTAATTACCCGGATGATTATCATTTTTCTTATTATTAGGTATTAATTACTTTTTGGCAAAAATTTGCTTTACGACGGGATAGGGACTGGACACGTAAAGGGGTGCCATATAAAAATTATTTTGTACTTTTCAGTGCGTTGGTTTTTTGAAGGCGGTTCCCTTTTTTTTTTATAAAAGATATTATATTAAGTTATTTTATTTTGGTTTTATTTTTGTTTATTTTTAATTTTTTAATTCTTTTTTATTTATTTTATTTTATTTTTTACTTTTTAGTGATAGGTAGGTACTTCATTTATTTTAGGTTTTGGGCTAAAATATGTTTGTTAGGCTCTCCATTTAATATTGGGCTAGTAACTACCTACTAATGTTGGTGATGGCCTAACTCGACGATAATCGCGACACAACATAATATGACGTTTTGGTGCTAAACGATTTGTATGTATATTCCTCCCACTCCCATTCCCAGTCCCAGTCCGAGTCCGCCTCCCACTCCCACTATTTTATCTAAATCGGTTTCAGCAACTTACATTTGTTGGTAGGTATACGGATAGCATGGCCACCTACGGGGTCCAATTGGTTTTTCAAACCATCCATGTACTGTACACTAAAACCTTCTGCAGAATGTAACACTTTTCTGAAAACCGCATCAAAATCGGTTCAGCCAAACGCAAGATAATCACGAACAAACATACATACATACATACATACGGGTCAAACTGAGAACGTCCTTTTTTTAAAGGCAGTTAGAAAAAAGTTTATCGACCCACCTAGTGGAACTCTGCAACATAGGCACACGACGACAAGTCGGTTAACCAAAACAAAGTGTGCCTATGATGCACCAAACCTGAGTTCCACTAGGTACAGCAAGGGTTCAGCGTCAGCTTTATCTTGGGTACTGCTCTCCCAAGTGCTCATCAAGATGTGACGGATGACCAAAATAGCGTGGGCCTATGTTGCACCAAACCTGAGTTCCACTAGGTACAGCAAGGGTTTAGCATCAGCTCTATCTTGGGTACTGCTCTCCCAAGTGCTCATCAAGATGTGACGGATGACCAAAATAGCGTGGGCCTATGTTGCACCAAACCTGAGTTCCACTAGGTACAGCCAGGGTTCAGCATCAGCTCTATTTCGGGTACTGCTCTCCCAAGTGCTCATCAAGATGTGACGGATGACCTAAATAGCGTGGGCCTATGTCCACCAAACCTGAGTTCCACTAGGTACAGCCAGGGTTCAGCATCAGCTCTATTTCGTGTTCTGCTCTCCCAAGTGCTCATCAAGATGTGACGGATGGCCAAAATAGCATGGGCCTATGGTGCACCAAACCTGAGTTCCACTGGGTACAGCAAGGGTTCAGCATCAGCTCTGTCTTGGATACTGCTCTCCCAAGTGCTCATCAAGATGTGACGGATGGCCAAAATCGCGTGGGCCTATGTTGCACCAAACCTGAGTTCCACTAGGTACAGCCAGGGTTCAGCATCAGCTCTATCTTGGGTACTGCTCTCCCAAGTGCTCATCAAGATGTGACGTATGACCAAAATCGCGTGGGCCTATGTTGCACCAAACCTGAGTTCCACTAGGTACAGCCAGGGTTCAGCATCAGCTCTATCTTGGGTACTGCTCTCCCAAGTGCTCATCAAGGCGTGTCGGATGACCAAAACAGCGTGAGCCTATGTTGCATCAAACCTGAGTTCCACTGGGTACAGCCAGGGTTCAGCATCAGCTCAGATCTATGTATACTAAAACCTTCTCCAGAATGTAAGAAACACTTTTCTGAAAACCGCATCAAAATCGGTTCAGCCAAACGCGAGATAATCGCGAACAAATATACATACATACATACATACGGGTCAAACTGAGAACCTCCTTTTTTTTTTGAAGGCGGTTAAAAAACACAATTTAAAGTTTGTTAAAAATGTAAACGCTGAATACCATTAGAGCATTGTTTTCCAAGATATTCCGTATATTGTCCTGCCTCTGCCTAATCTGCTTCCATATAAATACGTCTCGCTATAACATAAGCGCCAATCGTGAAAGTGGCCTCTTTGATGTAGATAGTCACGAAGTATCCAATAAAGTTATCGTGCAAAAGTACTTACTTATCTCCAAAAATAGCGATAACTGCACTTAGTTATCCATGGACATTACTTAATACAAAACCGTACATGGAAAACGCGCATCCGGCTAAAGCGACAGTCTTTTGTTTGACACAATAAAAAGTTCGCGATCTTCTTATGTTTATTGAGTGAAAAAAATAAAAATAAAACAAAATGCGTCAACAAAGTGAAGAGCGGTCTGCTTTCATCATGTGCATGAATGTGATTAACTCAATAACTCACTGGGTGCTGGGTGCGGTGGCCATGCTTGCCATCACCTTAGCCGCAATATTCCCTGGATCGTCACACTTCATTCAACATGTGTATCTTTGTACAATTGGGGTAAGTACCTTTTAAATACTTTTCACTTCTCATGCTCAAAAAGTGCACATTTATGTCGTGCGTAGACGACATAAAATCGCATTTTATGCTCTAGAGCATAAAAGTAAAATTTTCTTCTAAGACTAAGGTAATCAGTCTCAACAACCAAACAGTTAAAACATATTGCACAATTTTACTGAGCAATAAAATTGAGTAGGTGACAAAACTTGTTATATTATTTTATTTTTGCTACAATTTATTAGAAATCAGTATTTTCTTTCATTAAATTTAGTAAATCACATAAAATAGGAGTCGATTATCGTTCAAATATGCTCCGAAATGTTTGACTTGGCAGAAAACCAAGCGTCTGAAACTCTGATCACATGTTGAAAATTAAAAAAAAAAAATTAAAAGTTAGTTGGCGGGAATTGGTTATATACCTATTATGTTCTTTCGCTTTACGACAATTTCGAGGTGTAAATTGCCGTTCAAAATATAATTATTTTCCTCGCAATCGAAGTGAAAAGCAGAGTGTACAACAAGGGCATAAATGTCCATTTTTACCCTCGTCTACTATTTTGGTCTTCGTTTGCTCAGACCAAAAAATTGCCTCTGGTACAAATGGGTCACTTTATGCCCTTGTTGTACAATCTACTATTGTAGCCGGTGTATTGCACCTAATATAATTCAATGTAAATACATAGTTCTAATTTCAAGTGTAGAATTTATCAGCATATTCCCGGTTGCATCTTGAAGGCGACCGGAATCTTCTTTTGGCAACATTATATCAAGTATTGGGGTCATTCTCTCATTTCGTGCAAATCGGTGAGATTCTCTCGATTTGTAATTTTTCTTTTAAATGGTAAACTTTTGAGTTTCGTCAATTTGTGGATTCATTTATTAACATTTTTCTGCTAAAGGCACCTTTGTAACGTTATTACTTTTCATTTAATAAGGCTACTGGTAATGAACTACGTGCTGGTAATGAATTCGGCCGAGATGGTAATTTTATCAGTGGACGGTAATGAAACAAACTTATGAAATCAAACATAAAAATACTGTATTTCAAGAAAATTAACACCAATTAAAATCAACAATATTAAAAACATGTGTCTTAAGCACCGAACCGACTTGACATACACTTGGGGTTGACAATCTCAACTTATAATGTTCAAGCTAGATGGTACATTTACCATTTACTTATCATCATTATAAGTCGAGATTGTCAACCCCAAGTGTTTGTTAAGTCGGTTTGATCATCTGCGCACCATATCACATAAAACATAGTTTTCAAATTTTCAAAAATTAGCATAGACAAAATATATTTAAATCATTCGCGTTTTGTACCTATGAAATTTTTTTTTATCGTTTTAACCCTATAGTGTGGGGTGTCGTTGGATAGGTCTTTAAAAATAAATAGGAGTTTGCAAACAACATTTTTTGATAAAGTGAATCATTTCGGAAATAATAATTTAGAAAGAACAAAAAACGGTTATTCCTTCTAACTTTTGAAAAATCGATTCAAAAAATATAAAAAAAAATCATAAAAATAGTGCTTAATAAACTCATTCAAACAAAATTAAAGCAAACTTGATAAGTTAAGCCGTTTATGAGTTATCTCTAAAAGTCTTCCCTTCTTATTTTATTTAAAAGCCTGGCAACCCTTATTTGTGACCGGATTTTCGCAAGCAACCCTATAACCACATAATAGTGACCGGAAAAAGATAGGCAACCTAGTTGATTTATATTGTACAAGTTGTATACTTTCCATTGGAACTTATTTCGTTTGTCAGACAAATCGGTGAAATTTGAAGAAAAAAATTTTTTTTTTTAAATAATTAAAAATAGTCTTGACCATATTTCTTTAAGCAACCCTATTTATTTATGTTCAGGAACATATTTTCTTTCATAATATGTAAGTTTCATCCGGTGAAGGTGAAGACATATCGGTGAAGGTCGACCATCTTAGACTACAATGGCTCCCCGGTTGGGCTCCCCTATAGTCAATAGTCAATAGTCAAAATATACTTTATTCATGTAGGCCTAGCAACAAGCACTTATGAATCGTAACATACTTATAAATTATCTTAAGCTAATTATCAGAGCAATTTATTGATGTTATTATTCCATAAGAATATTGGATTATTATACAAATCAAATTAAACACAAATTAAATTAAATTAAGAATTTCACAAAAGGATCGTCAAACATGAAAAAAAACTGTATAAAAAACACTAGAATGTTTCTAGAATAAAATCTAAATGTCAAATAAATAAATAAAAAACACAAAAGAAGTATGTCCATCGGAATATCAATTTCCTCATCATTAATCAATCATACCTAAAAAAATAATCAATTCGAATAACAATTAATCCCACGTTGTTAAATCATTCATGTAGTCTTGTGTGGTATAATACGCTTTAGAAATAAGTTTACGCTTCACATAATTCTTAAATTTATAAATAGATAATTCAGTAATATGGTTTGGAAGTTTGTTATAAAATCTCACACAATTACCCATGAATGATTTTTTAATTTTATGGAGCCGAGTGAAGGGCACTGCGAGCTTATGTTTATTTCTAGTATTAATATTATGAATTTCACAATTTTTTCTAAAATTTACAATGTTTTTATGTACATACAGAATATTCTCATAAATGTATTGACAGTGCACTGTCATTATGTCAATTTCCTTAAATTTATCTCTAAGTGAATCTCTATGGTTCATTTTGTATATTGCTCGAATAGCCCTCTTCTGCAGAACAAAAATGGTATTTATCTCTGAAGCACCACCCCACAGTAAAATACCATATGCCATAATGCTATGGAAGTAACTAAAATATACTAATCGAGCTGTTTTCACATCAGTTAACTGACGGATTTTGCTCACTGCAAAAGCTGCAGAACTCAGTCTATTCGAAAGAGTAGCAATATGGGGACCCCACTGGAGTTTAGAATCTAAAGTTATACCAAGAAAAACTGTACTATCAACTAATTCCAATTCCTCATCCTTCACAATGACACTTGTTTGCACATGCCTAACGTTACTACTAGTGACAAACTTAATACATTTAGTCTTTTTCTCATTTAACAATAAATTATTAACATTGAACCAATTTACTACTTTTGAAATAGCATCGTTTACATCACTGTAAGCTTGTTGCTGTCGTTTGACTTTGAAAATAAGTGAGGTGTCGTCTGCAAACAATACTATATCATGGTGGGTCTTTACAAGGAATGGCAAGTCATTTATGTAGATAAGGAACAGGAAAGGCCCCAATATTGACCCCTGCGGTACACCCATAGAGACCAATGACCCCGGTGATCGCTGTCCATTCACATCGACCCTTTGTATTACATCTGAGGTAGAAACATGTTCAAAATGAAGGTCTCCACAACATTCTGGAGCGTTATGTTTTAATAATGTAACAGCAGATGAGGGTGATGAATTTAAATCCTTAGTTGTGGATACTGGTACCTCGGTGAAAAATTTTTCAAATTCTGTAGCTACTTCTAAATTGGAATCTATAATTTTGTTATCAATATTTAGTTTAAGTTCTTTAATTGTGTGTTTCGAGCGACCAGTCTCCACATTTATTACTTTCCAGGTTGCTTTAATAATGTCGGAACTACTTTTTATTTTCTGACTTAGATAATTTCGCTTAGCTATATGACAATCTACTTTAAACTTCTTCGAATATTCCTTGACATGTTCTTTAAATTCATCACTCTGATTAAACCGCCGTTCCTCATACAAGGCATACAGTTCACGTCTTCGTTGATGTAAGTCCGCAGTAGCCCACTCACTAAAAACTGATGCACCATTAACTACGACCGATTTTGAGGTGAATATCGCATTATAATGTTCCATAAAAGTGTGAAAGAATGAATTATACATACTATTAGGACTCATATCGGAAGACAAAAAGGGTAGCGCCTGAACTAAACTTTGCGTCATTCTTTCCACGCGGTCCGAGGTTACTGGTACAAAAGTTATTTGTTTTCTCATAGTATTTTTCCTTAATGCCTCAAATACCATTAATTGACCTAAGTGGTCTGATTCTAAATTGCTGATAACTTTTTTAGTAATAGGAAAAATATCAGTGAAAATATTATCAATACAGGTTGCACTAGTAGCAGTCACTCTAGTGGGCTCCATAAACATGTGGTTGAGATTACAAGATTTGAAAAGATTCAATAATCTACAAGACATTGTTGAATTTTCCAAAATATTTACATTAAAGTCGCCGCATATAAGCAATTTCTTACTAGAAGATGATATTTTAAGTAGGGCAGATTCCATTATGCTTTCAAATAGTTCAAAATTACTTAATGGCGGCCTATACACACAGACAACAATAAATTGCTCCAATTCTACTGCACTTAGTTCTATAGTCCGTTCAACAGACATGGATACAATGTCCTTACGTTCCTTAAATTTTAACTGACTATTTAATATAATTAATGACCCACCATGTATGGAACTAAGTCTGGTGAACGAACTTCCCGCCTGGTGATTATTAAATTGAGGCATTAATTCATTATTATTTAACCAATGTTCAGTAATACATAAAATATCAATATTAAAATCATTCAAAAAAAGTTCAATCTGTAAATCTTTACCTCTAATACATTGAATATTTTGATGCACCAGGTGGATATACTTTCCATGTTTGCAGTATTTTTCATTATATTTATTTAAAACTAAATTGCCAGAGACAGAATCTTTTGTCTTAACAGCTAGTTTAAATCATTGGTTATGACTGGAACCAATTCCATGTTCATACTGGGCTGCTCAATAGGAGTAGATTTGACTGCCAAATTCTTGGCAGAAATGTCTGTTGGAACTTACTTTAATTACAACAGTGATGTTGGCGTGTGTCTGATATAGTTTGTACCTACATAGAGTTCTTATATGTACCAACTCTGGCTATATAGAAGTGGTCTTCTAAGACAGATGTCACATTTACTATATGTCATTCTCTTATGAACGTTTGCTGGTGCATCATGCACAATACATTTTGGAAACATTAAGTATGTTATTTGATTGAGTAGTCTACGGTAAAATCCAACATGGTAGCAGAGCGTGTACTCAATTCGCTACTCTAACATTTTCCAAAAGTGTGCGCGTGTGATTTCGTAAAATTATTTTCAAAATTTATTCGCAAGAAAACAAAAGATGGCAACTGCCATTCAGAATGTTTCTATTGAAAAATTATCCGGGATTGACAATTATCCGTCTTGGAAATTTATGATGCGGATGGTGCTCATTCATGACGATCTTTGGGATTGTGTGAGCACAACAGAAAATAAAAACGAAAACGCGAAAAAGCAGGAGAAGGCGCTCGCGAAAATCGCCTTGAACGTGAAGCCTTGTGTATTTCCACAAATTAGAAATGCCAAGACGGCTCACGAAGCGTGGAGCAATCTGCAGAAGGCATACGAGGACCGAGGCTTGTCACGACGACTCGGATTGCTTCGCACATTGTTCGCCACCAAGTTAAGCGAATGTGCAAGTATGGAGGCATACGTGAATAAGGTCATGGATACATCGCAACAACTGAGCGACATCGGAGCGGCTTTGGAAGATGACTTCGTGGCCGTGATTTTACTCAGCGGTTTGACAAGCGATTACGACCCGTTGATTATGGCTCTAGAAAATTCGAATACGTCACTGTCAAGCGAAAATGTCAAAGCGAAATTGCTTCTGGAAAACGCGAGACGCGATGAGAAAAGCGGAGATGCTACGGCTTTAGCAGCTCTAAAAGCACGCAAGCCTATTAAGTGCTTCAGATGCAAAAAGAGTGGACATGTCAAGAAGGATTGTCCTGAAAACTCTGATAGCAAGAAGAGTGACCGGAAAAGCCAGGCGCATCTCACAGCGTTAGCCGCAGGAGTCAAGAATGACGTTTGGTACGTCGACAGCGGTGCGGCGCAGCATTTTTGCAATGATCGCAGCTATTTATCAGATTTTACAACTGAAAAGCCAAAGAAGGTCTTAATAGCCAATGGCGAAGCATTACCGACAGCTGGGAAAGGAACTGCGCAAGCTGTGTTAAAGGACAATAGTTTGAGATTGATAAGTAATGTGTACTTAGTCCCTAAATTGTCTGTTAATTTGTTATCTGTTAGTGCGATGGATAAGAAAGGTTACGAAATTGTGTTTCGTTCTGGCGGGTGTACAGTCTATGACAAAGGGGAGGTTTTGGCTACTGCTACCCTGAGAGATGGTATTTATGAACTCGATGCCATTGAAACTGTTTCTGTCTCGTGTAGTGAGCCGTCCTCGGAGGCCATGTGTTCGTCTTTGTCTGTAGGTACAGGTGACAGCAAAGCGGTGCCGGCACGTCAACTGAAGGATGACAGTCGTCCTGTTGCCGTGAGCGTGAAGCAAGCGCCACAGTCCCCTGCTACTGGAAACCAGTCAATGCAACAAATTTGGCACCATCGTCTGGCGCATCTGAACACCCGAAGCATGGAGTTACTGCGAAAAGGTATGGTCACAGGTATTTCTTATGACAACAATAACTTTCAGTCGTGTGTTTCCTGTATTTTAGGTAAACAAACTAAGTTGCCATTTCCGAAGAAATCTGAGACCAGAGCCAAGGAAATCCTTGGAATAGTTCACAGTGACGTCATGGGACCACTGCCATGCCCGTCCCTAGGTGGGAAGAGATATTTTCTGTTGTTTATTGACGACCTGTCACGAAAAACATTCGTTTATTTTCTTAGGAGAAAGGATGAGGTTTTCGAGATGTTTAAAGAATTTAAAGCTCTCGTAGAAAACCAAACCAATAAGAAAATAAAAGTTCTTCGTAGTGACAATGGTGGTGAATATGTCAATTCTAATTTTCAGAAGTTCCTGAAGAAGCATGGAATTCGACATCAGACCACGGTTCCAAGGTCGTCAGCTCAGAACGGTGTCGCGGAACGCGCGATCAGAAGCGTTACGGAGAAAGCCAGGTGCATGCTTCAGGAAGCAGGCTTGAAAAAGGAATTCTGGGCAGAGGCGGTCAACACCGCCGTCTACTTGAAGAATCGCTCTCCAACTAAGGCTGTGATGGGCAGTACACCACAAGAAAAATGGACAGGTAAAAAGGAGAATCTGAGTTACCTGCGCATTTTTGGTTGTCAAGCGTATGCCCTTCAGCACAAACGGGACAAACTGGATCCCAAAAGTAAGAAATATATTTTTGTCGGATACTGTGACGAGTCAAAGGGTTACAGATTGATAGATCCGGCGAGCCCGAAGAATGTCATAAAGGCAAGAAATGTCACTTTTCTTGAGCATGCTTTTTGGAATGACACTTCATCGGATGAGGATGACAGTTCACGTTACACTCAGATTAGTTTGTTTCCGAACAATGTAACTGTCACTGATGACGTTCAAGTGCGACCCGCCTTACCCGATTTACCCCAAGAGCCCGCAGAAATATCGAATGAAAACTGTCAAGATAACAGTGTCAATACGATAGATGATTCTGAGAGCAGTAGTGAGACCCCAGATGACCCTGCGGATGAGACGTATGTCCCAGGATATTCCACACTGGAAGACTACGAGAACTCTACGGACGAAACTAGTGAGTTTGAGTCGGCTAGTGTAGCACGCACTGTATGCAGTGACACAGGGGACCCTCAGACAGTTCGCGAGGCACTGAACGGCCCGGAAGCGAGTAAGTGGAAAGCCGCGATGGCGGAAGAGTATAAATCCTTCATCGATAATAAATGCTGGACTCTGACTGACCGCGATACGAAGCAACGGCCGGTAAAATGCAAGTGGATCTTTAAAAGAAAGCTTGGCCTCGACGGGGAAATATTGAGGTACAAAGCGCGCCTTGTTGCAAAAGGTTATACCCAGAAATATGGTATTGATTACGAAGAAACGTTCTCCCCTGTAGTACGATATTCTACTATACGTACGTTACTAGCTTTAGCAGCGGAACACAACATGAATATCGAGCATCTGGATGTAAAAACGGCGTTTTTGAATGGAGATTTAAAAGAAACCGTTTTTATGGAACAGCCAGAGGGCTACAAGATTAAAGGCCAAGAAGATAAAGTTTACAAGTTGAATAAGGCCATATACGGACTGAAGCAAGCTTCGAAGTCTTGGTATGAGAAAATTAATGGCGTTTTGACAAGTAAAATGAAATTTAAACGTTTATCTTCCGAACCTTGTGTCTATGTCAAGTCGAGCGGGAAATCTATGATTATAATTGCGCTCTATGTTGATGACATAATGCTGTTTTCTTCAGCTGATTGCCAAGATACGGCAGGAATCAAAGAAGAATTAAAGAAAGCCTTCGAAATCAAAGATTTAGGGCCAGCACACCACATTCTTGGAATGAGGCTTTGCAGACAGAACAACGAAATAACTCTAGACCAGTCAAGTTACATTAAGAAGGTGCTAGAACGATTTCACATGTCAGATTGCAAACCTGCGCGAACACCTATGGAAACAGGTCTGAAGCTCGTGAAATCTACAAAGAAGGATTGTACGCACGACTACAGAGGTCTGATAGGATGTTTGATGTACATAGCGGTATGTACGCGACCAGACATTTCGCACGCTGTTAGTTCGCTCAGCCAGTTCAACGACGCGTACGACGAGACTCACTGGAAGGCGGCGAAACGCGTTCTTCGCTATCTGAAAGGTACGCTTAATTATTGTTTAACTTTTCAGAAGTCAGGGTTAGATATCGTCGCGTATGCTGATGCCGATTTTGCGTCGAATGAGGTCGATCGTCGATCTTATACCGGTTACGTCTTTAAGATTGGAAATTCTACCATCTCTTGGGAGAGTAGAAAACAAAAGACAGTCGCTCTTTCAAGCACAGAGGCCGAATATATGTGTCTGTCAGATGCTTGTAAAGAGGCTCTTTTTCTACGCAAGTTTCTGTTCGAAATTTACGGGGTACAGTATAGGATTACGTTGTTTAATGATAATCAGTCTGCACTGAAGTTGTGCACTAATTCTATGTACCACGCCAGGACGAAACACATTGACGTAAGACATCATTTCATCAGGGAAATTGTTGAGGAAGGTACAGTCGTCTTAAAATACCTATCTACTGATGAAATGGTGGCCGACGTTTTAACGAAACCGTTGGCAAAGGAAAAACATGATAAGTTTGTAGGTCATTTATTTGTATCGCTTGAAATAACATGATGGTCCTAAGCAGTAGGTATACTTGCAGAAGTATAGTTTGTTTTAGATCCGCTTCACATAGTTTTGAATATTTACTGTTTATGTGTGACGGATACTTTGATAAATTTATACTTTTGCTATGTTTTTGCCGTTGTGATGTTTTATTATTTTTAGACAGCGGATGTGTCTTTGTCTAGACTACGGAGATTATTTATCGTGTTTACTTAATGTGTGTAATGTGATTTACATGAGTTTATATTGGTTCAAGGGCCAGTGTTGGAACTTACTTTAATTACAACAGTGATGTTGGCGTGTGTCTGATATAGTTTGTACCTACATAGAGTTCTTATATGTACCAACGTAAACTCTGGCTATATAGAAGTGGTCTTCTAAGACAGATGTCACATTTACTATATGTCATTCTCTTATGAACGTTTGCTGGTGCATCATGCACAATACATTTTGGAAACATTAAGTATGTTATTTGATTGAGTAGTCTACGGTAAAATCCAACAATGTCAAGTAAATAGGATAGCGATAAAGCTATTTGTCTTTTGTAATAATTTGAAAGGCAATACTTGCCTTTAGTCAAAAACACCATAGGCATATGGTATTTACTAACAAAATTGTTAGTGTCAATTATCCTAAACTTACTACTATATGTACAAAGATTATATAGAGCTATATTTAACTTATGTCTAGTGGTATTTTCTGCCTCTGACATTTGCTCACAATAGGGGAATGTGAAAAAAATAATTTCATGCACTGCCAGTGAGTTTAACTGTTCAAAGTATTTAATTAAATTATTTTTGTTCACATTACCCCTATTCCCCATAAGAATAAGCAGTGTTGTCTTAGAATTAATATTACTGTCATTTAAAATTTGTGTTAAGATATTTTCAAAACTACTATGAGGCAGACAATTGCTGATTGTACTAAGTCCCTTTAGGTAAAAGTTTAAAAATGAGCCCATATTGCTTCCAATTTCATCACAATACATAATAACATTAGGTTTAGGTGTGCTTTGTTGTGTAGTGTGGAAGGAGCTATTATCATTTATTTGCTGGTGTGGTAAACCATCACACAGGCTTGGGTCGAGTACACTGGTCGACAAATGTTCAGTCACTTGCTTACAAACACATGACTGGGCATTGGTCAGTGACTCAAACCGCTCTGAATTAAGCTTAATCTGGGATATTAAGTCATCCATGGCCAAAGAATATTCATTAATCACCTTTTTAGAACTGTCATTTATTGTTTCTAGGGATTGTATTGAATCCTCCAAACTCTGAATTTTTAATTTTAAAGTCTGTGTGTCGGTTTCATATTGTAATTGACTATTTTCTAACTGAGCAGAATACAAATCTAACTTATCCACTAAATTAACATTAATTTTACAGAATCTCAGCTTTTTTAAAAACAATTTGTTTATTTTTGACAACTTTTGGTTTTTTTTCATGAGCCTATTTAATTTAATATATTTCTTTAGTTTGTTTCCGCTGCAATTTACTAACCTTGGTGTGGTAGTATCATTGGCTAAAACTGTAGTGGCCACAGGGTTTTCAATTGGTGCGGCAACCAACTGAGAGTCGGGCCGGACCAGTTCTTCGAACAAGGTCTGAGTGTGTGCCGCTGCTGCATTGTTTTGGGCCTCCTGTAGCTCATAGATTTGTTCGTGGGCGTCGTGCAGTGCTCTCTCCAATGAGTTGATGTCCTTCAGGGCCTGCTCATACGCAGCACTACACTCAGTGAACCTGTCAACCATCTCCTGAAGCCGGGCCCGCTCTGAATTTACATTATTGTAATCAGTTTCTAACGAACACAGTTCCTTTTTCAGCTTATCATTGCTATTAATTACTAATAATAGTTCCTTCTCACTGTCTTCCCTTTCACTGAGCAATTGAGCACAAGATTCCTTGGATATTTTCAACTCCAGCAAGGTAAGTTGGAGTTTATCAGTCTCCTGCTGGCGAGCCGCTGCAGCTGCTCTGCGGGTTAGCATTGTAGATGGTTAGGCAATTTATATTAAACCCAAAATAAACAAGGAATCGCTTACTCACGCCAAGTGATATTTAGGTACGTACTTACATGAAATAGTGACGATTGACTGTGTCTACACTGTGTTCTAACCCTGTACAATGATTATTATAAACACACTTGGTAAATACTAGTGATAAAAAACCAGAAAGGATTCTAAGGCGAACACAGGTTTCAAATTTATAACCTGTAACGGCTACAAATCTGAGATATTACAAGACACTTGTAAACGTCACTAAAGCACTTCACTTATTATTTATACATATAACTTAATGTTAAAACTATTTAATTCACACTTATAATGCTTAATATTACATGAAATATCATTAAAATTAAAATAATTACAAGGGACCTAGCAAAATCAGCTGCTTATCGTTTGACAGCCGGGGTTGCATCTGACAGCCGGGGCCTATTATCATATACAGTTTTAAATGTTTATAACAACGTAATATTTATAATAACTAAGCCTCTTTCCATTCAATCCACTGCCTCTAATATATTATCATTACCTTCTTAAGTCATTCATTACCTTCCCCAGTAAAATTGGAAGGAAAAGAAGTGAATGAAACCGATATGAATGAAGTTTTGGAAGTTTTTGTCGCCTACATCAGTTGGCATCAGACCTTAATTTTGCAGAATAAACCATCTGAAAGGCGACACTAAAACACTTCATTACGTATAATTATAATAATGTACACTTGCTACTTACTGTATAAATCACGCGATGGCGATGAAGACTAACGAGAACCACACTCCTTCCCGACAGGAGAGATCGTATATATTTTCGCTAACAGCGGCATACGGGCGTCCGCTACAAGATCACGTGGCCAACTGATTAACGAACAATGTGTTGCATCGGCGGTAGGCGCTATATACCCTCGCTATATAGCAAAATATAGCTAATCTATTTCTCGCGTCGGTAATGAAGAAATTACTTGAGCCATACACTTATAAGGCTGTATAGTTTTTATTATTTATTTCTAGCTTCTAATATTATACGATTTAAAACATAACTAAATAAGTCATTTATTGAACAAACAACGAATTTTCTATTTGTAGTGTCTTAAGGTTAAAATGTAGGTCAAAGTTATATCTTCACGCGTTACATGTAGAGATGAATGAAAAAATTGGGTGTTAATTGTACATATAAAGAAAATACATACCTTTTTAGAATTGTTCATTGGAGAGACATATACTTTAGGCCCTATGTTACAACCTTGCATTAACAGATATTTGAAAACGCCACCACATTTTTGGTAAATTTCCGAAAACACCGATTTGCACGAAATGCGAGAACGACCCTTGGCGCAGGCATTTGGCAACATTATATCAAGTATTATCCCACGTATTGGCGCAGGCACTGGTTTTAAACACGCAAGTACTTAATCTGGTTCCTAGAGGAAAAACTATGTCGTATCTGGAGAAGTGGTTTCTCACGATGCTTGCCTTCGGTGAAAGGCAAGTGGTAAACATCAAAATATAATTTCATACTTGAAAGCCGGGCTTCAAACCCGCTACTCCGAGTTAGAAACCCCATGCCTTAACTGGTAGCCTACCCAGCGCTAAAAGTACTATTCCACTTAAAAAAAAAAGGTGTATTCGTCGAGTGAATATTATTTAGATCCAGTATTCTTTTTTGGAAGACATAGGTATATTCAGAGAACGAATGGACTCGTTCAAATCAAATGCCGCCCATTTGATTTGAACGAGTCCATTCGTTCTCTGAATATACCTATGTCTTTTGGTTCAATGAATGATCACTTCAACATTCAGTTATATTTTTTCAGTACGTCGTCCTCATGGCCGAAGCCATCCTTACCTTCAACCCGAACAACGGCTGGTCGAAAAGCATGAGGTATCAAGATAAGAAGGTCATCCATTGGGTGATGCAGATCGCCGGGTCTCTCTTAGCTATTACTGGCAGCATCATTCGGATTGTCAATGTCACGAATAATTTCCACACCCCACATGGAATTTTAGGTAAGCAAAATTAGTTGTATATGTACATATAAAACTGCGTCATTTTCAATGAAATTATGTAAAATTTTATCGTCTTCCTATACCTAATTAACTATTTAAGATTTAAAGTATACTATTATTGTGTATACTTATAACAGTTATATCAAACAGAAAAGAACAGAAAAGATAAATCAAAGCCGTCTACGAAATAAGCAGCTGCATGTAAGTCAATTATGTGATAACTTTTTTACACCAACGAATAATCAAAAGTTTGTATTAATCGAATATTTTGCCGAAATCATTACTTTGGAATTTATTTTATCTACACCGTGCACCGCGCCCTTAGTCAATTGTGATGTCATGGGCGTAGGCAGGCAGGAGCAGGGAGGGGTGGGGGGGCAGCTGCCTGTAAGATATTTTTCTCCAATATGCTCGGAAATGTTCACCTTATTGTAGCAAAAATAATACGGGAAGTTCTTCGTTATTGTCAAACTCTAATTAAAAAATCAAACTATCGCTGTCCTGTTCTAGCGGACGGGAATGAAAAAAACACTACAGTAATAACTTATTACTGTAGTGTTTTTTACTTTTTTTAAATAAATAACGCAAACAGCCAATTATTATAGCCGCGAGCCGCGTCTACACGACCCGATCAACTATCATTTCAAGCTATAGGATAGAGCGAGATAGTAAGATAAATGACCTTACTTGTCTCGTTCTTACAAGACCGTTGTGCTCGTGTATGATCGTGCGAATACTGCTTAATAAAATCAAAGATTATTTTTATATTTTTTTAAGCATCTCATCCGTGTTCATAAAGCTTATATAGTTTGTTAAAGGACTTTCTCATTTCAAACATAGACAGAGAGAATCATACTATTTTTGTCTTACACTAGTACTAGCAACCAAAAGAAAAGGATGGGTATAGTTTTCCTGGTTCTTACTGACTGACAAATTGGTTTGACCAACTATATTGCACAATTATATTGAATGAACGAATATTGAATGGTACTGACACTGACTGGCAGAATAAGTTTGTACCCTTAACTTTTAAAAATTAATTAAAGAGGGAAATTGTTTTTGACATTTTTGATGTGAAGGTTCGATTTGAGTGAGGCTTGATGCTTAAATAATTATTATTTTACCTTATTTCCTCGCATGTTTGGAGAAAAGCACTATATATGCCTCGGCAGGAATAGCAATTCGCGGATTCGTCTTCTTTGTCGGACTCCGCTTCGCGTCGTCCGACAAAATCGAAACTCATCCACGAATTGCCCTTTCCCGGCCTCTGCAATAATGTACTATATACTACTTCCAGCTCATCCCGCCATCTCACTTATTGACACACCCACACACCAACACACACACACACACACATACACACAAACACACACACAAACTCACACATCACACAAACACACACACACTTATTGAATTCTTATAAATTTAAACCTTTTTTGTTTCTTTTAGGCCTCATCGCAATGCTGCTCACTGCCCTCAGTCTTGTTGGAGGCGTCATCGGCCTCTACAGCAAAACCGCCGCCATCAAAATACTACATTTCTGCGCGGGATCCTCGACTCTCATTGCGGCCTTTATCTGCCTCTGCCTCGGCTTTGACAAATCAGTGTTTAGGGGCATATTTAACGATACCGTAGCTAATTTAGCCATCGCCTTTACAGTTATCGGTTTAATAGGTACTTTATGCTCTGCGGCGAACTCTAATCTTAATAGAGTTTTGAAACGATAGAGTCAGAGTCACCTCATAAATTGTACTTGGACTTGGCTTGACACGCTGCCGCGTGTCTAGTTTTCCTAAGTAGGTAGGTATGTTATTGTGACGAAGATATGTTTTATATGAATGTGCAATGAGTCGTGGCTAAAGTAAACACTTTTTATCAAAAATTTAGCTGCGTGATTTTTAATAAGTGTAATTATTAAGTCTTATTGCCTAATTACGTTGACTTAATGGATATTGATTGAGATTGTGATTGTGTTTGATACTTTGTCCGCAGTGGATGTCGATATTTAAGTAGGAAATTTAGCAGACAGTATTACTATACACTAAATTTATAATAATGATATATAAATGAATAAAACTACTATTATATTACTAAAGATGCTTTATTTATTCAACCTTAATATATAGGTAGTACCTACTATTTACATACAATAATACTAACATTACTAACGAATACTTTTTAACCACTCTTCACGACTGGGTATGCGCTAAATACTGACCTATTAATAATTAAATAAGTTTTACAATAAATTTAAACAAATCTAATCTACATTCGATTAAAAAATATGCATTTACATTTACAAAATAATCAATTTAAATATCACACCAATATACTCATTGTATACATTTACCTACTATACACTGTAATACCTACCTAGGTAATATATACGTCCTTAATGTATACCTCTCCGGATTCCGGACATAAGTGATTTAAGTGATTTCGTCAGTATGTCAGTTGTAACTGATAAGACACGTAATAATGGAACTGATTATGTTTATTGCAATTACTAATCGTAGATCATATCATATTATAACTTTATCGGCATTAAAACATGAGTCACTTTGTTGCAGTGTTATCTGTGATGTCACGTGGATCCCAATGAATAAAGGTTTTTATTTTTATTACATTATAGCCTACAGGCTACTTATTTATCTGTAGTGTACGTAACAAGATTTGTTCCACTGTTAAGTCTGCGGCTAATTTAAAACATTTCGCCATAACGGCTCGGCCCTGACATTGAGCGACGCGACGGTGGCAGCGACAACCATAGGTGGGAACGAAAGGTCCGATTTCTGTGACTCGCTCTAACCTATGGTTATCGCTGCCGCCGTCGCAAGTCGCTCAATGTCGTGGCCGAGCCATAAAGCTCAATGGGTACATAACATAAAACATCATGCAAAATATTTAGGCAGGCATAGACAGTGATGTACCTACAAAAATATTTTCCTCACAAGAGGAGGTAGTCTTCAAAGAATAATACATATATACATATATATATATGTGTGTGTGTGTGTGTGTGTGTGTGTGTGTGTATATATATATATATATGTATGAATTTCTTTTGCTTCACTTATAGCAGGCGAAATGCCGTTCTACCGTCCTTTGCAAGAATAACAGCAGTTGTGTATATAGTACTTGTAGTGGCAGAGACGCGCCTGCACCGCCAAGGCGCAGTTACTGAGCTTATCTTCGCAATCTGGAAAAACCGAGATATTAAAAGATAAATTAAAATAAAAGTATTTTTATATTAAGTACAATATATAGATATGATAATGCATTTTGTTGATAAAGTCAACGTCCCTGTGGTGTTCATTACTAACGTAATTCATAAGAGATGACAGCAGGGTTTGACCTATTGGGCATTAGCAAATCGACCACTGGGACGTTTACCTACCTTAAATATTTTATTTACTTATTTATTTAAAATTGACTGCACAGAAGATAAACTTAATGTACAAAAAGCAAACTTAATGCCATGAGGCATTCTCTACCAGTCAACCTTAGTGCAAAGCAGCAAAGATTGTAGGTAGGAATATTTTGGTATATTTATACCTTTTGCTTCGTGTTGCTGCGTGGTAGTGCCTTCCGTTGAAGTTGTAGTTGTAGTAGTACTTGTTGTCGTATCACTTCTGGCTACCTTTTGAGAATCTATAAAGAAAATAAAAAAAAAATTGAGTCAAAGTTTGCTTGACTGCATGAGCATGAGCATGAGCATGGATAAAAATATACAGAACAGAGAGTCCATTATCTGCAGTGACACAAAACTCCAACCCTATCATGTTAACCATAAACATGATTGTCAATCATTACTACCTACATTCTATCAAGAAGTTTTCATGACGAGTTTGGTTGTGGTGTCACATTTACATTGCTCCATTAGAATAACAAGATTGTCGCGCACCAACGCACCACATCGCGCTGGACGTCAGTTTGGACGAGCAGCTGGCGATGCAAGTGATAGTTACCGAAAAACTCCGGTCTTACGGTTAACTATATAGTGGAGTGCAAGATCGTTCTCCGGCGGGCGCGCACCACACTGTGCGGCGCTGGCGCTTGTGATGGACGAACGGACGAATATTTGTCGATGCAAGTTATAGTTACCAATAAACTCCGGCGGTACTGTTGCACTGCACAGCGGAGTGCACGATCGTTGCGCCGGCGGGCCCGCACCACAACGGCGCTGGTGGCTTGTATTGGACGAACAGTTGTCGATGCAAGTTATAGTTACCAATAAACTCCGGCGGTACTGTTGCACTGCACAGCGGAGTGCACGATCGTTGCGCCGGCGGGCCCGCACCACAACGGCGCTGGTGGCTTGTGTTGGACGAACAGTTGTCGATGCAAGTTATAGTTACCAATAAACTCCGGCGGTACTGTTGCACTGCACAGCGGAGTGCACGATCGTTGCGCCGGCGGGCCCGCACCACAACGGCGCTGGTGGCTTGTATTGGACGAACAGTTGTCGATGCAAGTTATAGTTACCAATAAACTCCGGCGGTACTGTTGCACTGCACAGCGGAGTGCACGATCGTTGCGCCGGCGGGCCCGCACCACAACGGCGCTGGTGGCTTGTGTTGGACGAACAGTTGTCGATGCAAGTTACAGTTACCAATAAACTCCGGCGGTACTGTTGCACTGCACAGCGGAGTGCACGATCGTTGCGCCGGCGGGCCCGCACCACAACGACGCTGGTGGCTTGTATTGGACGAACAGTTGTCGATGCAAGTTATAGTTACCAATAAACTCCGGCGGTACTGTTGCACTGCACAGCGGAGTGCACGATCGTTGCGCCGGTGGACGCTCGCCCGCGCCCGCCGTGACGCACACGTCGTCGCGCGCCGCGCCCGCGCCGCGCGCGCACCACACGGTACGCCGCTGGACGCCAGTGTTGGACGAACAGTTGGAAATACACTGCGGAAAAGAGCCTTAACTTAGTATAAATAGCGCCAACTCTTACATAGGATAAGGGAGGGTATCGTACGAGGCGACTAAGTCCACAAACGAAGCAAGAAGCTATTTCGTCATAGGGGCGATGGTCCTCTTAGCATTGTTTTGCAATCCATGAGAAGGATTCTCCAAAATAAAACCCGAAATGGAGTTTCCATAAGGCGTGAGTAGAGCTGACATAAGTGGCAGATTCCTGCAGCCGACCTGTCTCCACACGTATTGGCTCGCCTTTCCTGTGGGATAAGACAGTGAAGCCGAGAGGGTAATGCAGGTGCTGGGCATCCCTGCAATTTCTTAATTCCGTCCCCGGCGCTGTAATGCCTTACACCATAAATCGTCTGCAATAGACGCTAAGGCCAATGATGACATTGATAAAGACACAGCTAGGTTTATGTAAGCTTAGACATAGAGAAAAAATACATAGAGTGCTCACTCCATACATCAGTTTCAGTACCAAAAAGACTATTAGCATCTAGCATCGAGTAGCGGAACTATCAGTACTGCTACTTGACAATAGATGTAGCACCGACAGGAAAGTCTTATGCTGTTGAGATAAGACTTTCCGGTCGGTGCTACATCTATTGTCAAGTAGCAGTACTAATAGTTCCGCTACTCGATGCTAGATGTAGACACTGAAATTAATAGTCTGAACTGATGTATGGAGTGAGCACTCTTGTCTTTATTTCACTACTAGCTGTGCCCGCGGCTCCGCCCGCGTGGAATTCGGTCTGTGTCAGTAAGCTAATTCATCCCTAATTTCTCTTTCTCTCCCCTGGAGGCGGAACTTGAAGTAAAGTTGACAGATCGATACGATTAGCGGACTGAAGCCAGATAAAATATTTTACAATTAGGTAGGCACTAAACAAAACTACACTCCAAAACCAATAGTTTTTTTCGCCCTTCCCCAGCTTCGCCCAGGCTGTAAGTGCCTAATCACAGAACAATAGTATAAGTGTCTAAGTGCGAAGGCCGAAGGCCGAGCTCCACGTAGGGCCAAACGTCCGAAGCGTCCAGGCGGTCAGTGCTTAAGTCGTAGTAGTAGTCGCTCGGTAGGGTGCCCAGAAAGCCACCTTAAGTAAATTAGGCTTATCCTTTAAAATCGTATTAAAAACGCGAGCGTAGCGAGCGCGAAAATTTTTTGATAAAAAAAAATGTAGAGAGGCTATGTCAGGGACACAGCCGCAATGGTTTACGTGAAATTTTGGTGTGGATATCTAATGCGAAAGCCGAAGGCCGAGCTCCATGTAAGGCCGAAGGCCCGAAGCGTCCAGGCTGTCAACGCTTAATCTCAGAACAATGGTATAAGTGTCTGATTGCGAAGGCCGAAGGCCGAGCTCCGCGTAGGGCCGAAGGCCCGAAGCGTCCAGGATGTCAGTGCTTACTTAAGCACTACTACTACTACGACTTCGTAGTAGTAGTCGCTCGGTAGGGTGCCCAGAATGCCACCTTTATCAAAGTAGGCTTAGCTTTAAAAGTTAAAAACGCGAGCGTAGCGAGCGCGAATTTTTTTGATAGAAAAAAATTGAGAGAGGCTATGTCAGGGGCACAGCCGCAATGGTTTACGTGAAATTTTGGTGTGGATATCTAATGTGAAAGCCGAAGGCCGAGCTCCATGTAGGGCCGAAGCCCCGAAACGTCCAGGCTGTCAGTGCTTAAACACAGAACTATAGTATAGTGTCTAAATGCGAAGGCCGAAGGCCGAGCTTCGTGTAGGGCCGAAGGCCCGAAGCGTCCAGGATGTCAATGCTTAATCACAGAACAATGGTATAAGTGTCTGATTGCGAAGGCCGAAGGCCGAGCTCCGCGTAGGGCCGAAGGCCCGAAGCGTCCAGGATGTTAGAGTGCTTAAGTACTACTACTACAGTAGTCGCTCGGTAGGGTACCCAGAATGCCACCTTTATCAAAGTAGGCTTAACCTTAAAAGTGAAAAACGCGAGCGCAGCGAGCGCGAATTTTTCTGATAGAAAAAATTGAGAGAGGCTATGTCAGGGACACAGCCGCAATGTTTACGTGAAATTTTGGTGTGGATATCTAATGCGAAAGCCGAAGGCCGAGCTCCATGTAAGGCCGAAGGCCCGAAGCGTCCAGGCTGTCAACGCTTAATCTCAGAACAATGGTATAAGTGTCTGATTGCGAAGGCCGAAGGCCGAGCTCCGCGTAGGGCCGAAGGCCCGAAGCGTCCAGGATGTCAGTGCTTAAGTCGTAGTAGTAGTCGCTCGGTAGGGTGGCCAGAATGCCACCTTTATCAAAGTAGGCTTAGCTTTAAAAGTTAAAAACGCGAGCGTAGCGAGCGCGAATTTTTTTGATAGAAAAAAATTGAGAGAGGCTATGTCAGGGGCACAGCCGCAATGGTTTACGTGAAATTTTGGTGTGGATATCTAATGTGAAAGCCGAAGGCCGAGCTCCATGTAGGGCCGAAGGCCCGAAACGTCCAGGCTGTCAGTGCTTAAACACAGAACAATAGTATAGTGTCTAAATGCGAAGGCCGAAGGCCGAGCTTCGTGTAGGGCCGAAGGCCCGAAGCGTCCAGGATATCAATGCTTAATCACAGAACAATGGTATAAGTGTCTGATTGCGAAGGCCGAAGGCCGAGCTCCGCGTAGGGCCGAAGGCCCGAAGCGTCCAGGATGTTAGAGTGCTTAAGTACTACTACTACAGTAGTCGCTCGGTAGGGTACCCAGAATGCCACCTTTATCAAAGTAGGCTTAACCTTAAAAGTGAAAAACGCGAGCGCAGCGAGCGCGAATTTTTCTGATAGAAAAATTGAGAGAGGCTATGTCAGGGACACAGCCGCAATGTTTACGTGAAATTTTGGTGTGGATATCTAATGCGAAAACCGAAGGCCGAGCTCCATGTAGGGCCGAAGGCCCGAAGCGTTCAGGCTGTCAGTGCTTAAACACAGAACAATAGTATAAGTGTCTAAATGCGAAGGCCGAAGGCCGATCTCCGCGTAGGGCCGAAGGCCCGAAGCGTCCAGGTTCAGTGCTTAAACACAGAACAATAGTATAAGTGTCTTAATGCGAAGGCCGAAGGCCGAGCTCCGCGTAGGGCCGAAGGCCGAGCTCCGCGTAGGGCCGAAGGCCCGAAGCTTCCTGGATGTCAGTGCTTAATCACAGAACAATAGTATAAGTGACAGTGAGAACCTATAATTGGCTCTGTGATTCTATTGTAATTTCTGGATATATGTAGCGCTGTTGGTTTTCCATGTACTAAAATAAAATAAAAAATAAAATAAAATAAATAAGTGTCTAAGTGCGAAAGCCGAGCTCCGCGTAGGGCGTAAGGTCCGAAGCGTTCAGGCTGTCAGTGCTTTAACACAGAACAATAGTATTCATGTAGGTAAATGTGTGTGCTGGGAGCCCTGAAGCACTCAATGGGTTTAGGAACTCCAGAGGGTCTGTTGTGACGTTGCCTTCATCCAAGACAGTGTTAATGGATTTAGGTATATACTGCCTGTTCACCTTCGATTTCCGCCAATATCCGCGCATGTGTAGGTAAGTATAGACGTACGACTCTCTCCAGTATCCACTGATGTACCACAGTACTTACCGTCGAGCGCGTCTGTCGTGCGAATCCGCTGAGCGGTCAACCGTTCTTCGCACTGCGTGAACGTCTCCCAGGCACGGGATTCTTCCTCAGATTCCTGAGACCGTGCTACCTTATAACCTCAATACGTTGCGAGAATTTCGCGAAAAAATAGTTTTTTTTTCGGAAAGGTATGGTAACGCGTTTAAAATGCAAGTCGCAAATTGTTTGACATTTACAAAGATATATACATAATATTTAAAAACTTTCGCGTTTTGAACACATATTAACTCACATTTATAGACGGGCCTATCTTGAAACTTATTTTATTACCTTTATTTACCGACGTTTCGACACAGGTTTCACTGGTCGTGGTCGCAGCTAACTGATGTCCCAACAAAATGTCAAAATAGAGATTTGTGCAACTACCCGACGAAAAGTGTATGAAAAAGTTTGGGGTAGACATCATATTTTCAAACCACCCACTTCACAATAATGTTAATTATTGTCAATAAACCCGCGATAGACCCGTCTATAAATGTGATTTAATATGTATTTGCAAAACGTTTGACATTGACTACGAAAAATGTTGTTTTTTTTACAAAGTACACAAAAAAAAGTTTACACCACTTTCTTAAGTTAGCGCCATAAGATTCAGATGCAAATATAACTTAATTGAGTGTAGTGGCCACCCCCCCTTTTAGGGGTTGAATTTTTCTAGCCTAAAATGTGGCCAGGGATTTTCTTGACAGATTAGTAAAGTTTGCATAAAAATCCGTTCAGCCGTTTTCACGTGATGCGCGGTCAAATAAACAGACAAACAGATAAACAGACAAACAGACAAACAGACAAACAGACAAAAATTCTAAAAACTGTTGGAACGTGTTCTGTTATCGATTCTAAGTATCCCCAGCCAAATTTTTTTCAAATATCTTCTATGTACAGACTTTCGACCCTCTTCAGCTTTATTATATGTATAGATGGCTTAGATATCAAATTGATCTACCTGACTCCACTCGCTAAAGTACCAAGTAGGCGTGCACTTGTCTTCACAGTCTCTCTCGTGCGCCGGCCTCGGCGTCTTGCATCCAGAATCTTTCAGGTGCCTACCAGTGCCTCCTATACACAGGACTCCACGTATCTGCTTCCCATTACAAGATGAGGAACATTGAGACCATTCGCCTGCGAAATGAATATAGATATTGTAGAGGCCCTAGTGTAAGGCCTGAGTGAACGCTCAAGTTGAGCGTGCAGCGGGGCGGGGCGTGCGGCGTGCATGTTAAACAAATGCAAACGTATAGTAGCGGCCTTAGTGCACGCTGCTCAAATCACTTGTGAGCCCGACGCCACGCTGCACGCCCCGCCGAACGCTCCGCTTCGAGCGTCCACTCAGGCCTTACACTTAGAGAGCTATGTGGGGTGGTCCTAAGTCAGGGATAGTCAACCAACAGAGTACTGGAAGAAGTAGAAGTCAAAGTATTGAGGAACTGATAATAATTATGGTCTCACGTTCTGTGATCGTGAAGAATAAGAAAATATAACAGAACGGTAAAGTCAGCAACAAATAAATAGTGACGGCAAAATATGTCGGGAAGCAACCTTTAATTTTGACCACTTTGACTATCACGATCTATTTGATGCTGAGTAAATGTCGTTGTATACAAAATTAAAAAAATTGCGAGAAAAGAAGTGGGTATATTTTTACCAGTAAACCAATGTCCTTCCTGAGCTTCACACGATATCTTCGGACTGCACGATCGCGATGCATCGGGAGATCTCATAGGGGTGCAACCCGATGGATCCGAGCATCGGATTCCACGGGTTTGTAAACCACCGCCAACACACCAGCCTACACACTGAAAACACCATTTGATAGTATACCGGTACAATAAAAGAGGCATAATACAGAACTTATCTTGTATATGTCTATCATTTAACTCGGCAGTTGGTACGAAATTATTATGGTCTGCTTAGGTAATTGGTTTGTGACCCTATCCTAGAATGATACGGAAGATATAATACGTTCTTATGTTTAGGTTAGGTTAGGTTAGTTAGTTACCTCTCTCACACATAATTTTAAATAGGTTTTGTTTATCCAATCTGTTACTTACTCTTTTGTAAGCCCCAAGATACAGGCTCAGCCTAGTTTGGGGCTTAACGGACACCTTTGTGCATGCGTATTTCTTAGTTATTATAAATAAAATTTATTCTTATTCTTATTCTTAATTATAAGTAGTACGTCGTTCGTCAGCTTATTAGATCCATAATATTAGACCATAGTCTCCTCACTGGCCCTGTGTAGATTACGAACTTTACTTATAATACACACAACAAATAAATCCATACCTCCGACCATTCCGTAAACAGCCAACTAGCAGCCGCATTGAAGTTGTATTCCGGGCCAATTTCATCCTCAGACCCGTTAACGGCGACGGAATACACCGGTCCTTCGTGGAACGCGTCAACATGTTCGCGAGGTCGTTTTACCCGTCTGTCCACTTGCCTTACATCAGGACAGTCGGGGATATCGCAAGGTTCTGTTGTCGATGGTTTTGGTGATGGGCATTTTTGATCGCTTATCTGAAATATGGACAGAACATTTCTAGCACTTTTCCAATGAATAATATTAAAATAAAATTGATGTTTAACAAAGGAATTTGTTAAGAAACTCATTTTCAAATAAAAAGGATGAACCAGCCATGACGAATCAGGCGGCAGAAAAGGTGACAATCGCTCGCGCTTCGCCATCGAATCGCTTTGTGTCTGTCTGTCACTCTTCTATAATTAGTGTGACAGTGAGAGTTGCGTTTCGTTCGCTAAAGTGTCATTCAATAGAACTTGCTAACTATGTAAACAAACCGTCATACTAAAATTGACACTGAATGTCAATTTACTAGTAACTTTTGTTTACATAGTTAGCAAGTTCTATTAAATGATACTTTACGTAGCGTTAGCGATTGGCATGATGTCTACGGGGCCAGTTCCACCTTAGAATAGAATGTCACACGGAATCGCCAGTGGCATAACATTTTTGGATACTGTTATTTTTCTGTTGTCCTAAACATTTTGCAAGCACGCTATTTTTAGCAACACCTTTGATCTGACTGACCAGCTCAGTCCAACCGCTTTAATTTCTAGTGATTAAACAAACTTACTTTTGTAATGCCTCTTGAATGATCCTGGACACAGCCAACGATCCTCGTCCTTGTGGCAGGCCCGCAGGCGGGGCACGGCGACCAGGCGGCGGCGCGCCACCGCGGCGGGCACGGCACGTTGCCGCACCGTCGTCGTCTGCTTGCGGGCGAGGAGCCCGTGCAATGCACCGAAGCTACTTCTCGGTCACCAGTACTGCTAGCTTCAACGCAGCGGAATTTTCCTACCTACAAATATGTATTATCTTATATATCATAATAAGGATGCTTAAATATTTTCGCAATGTTGTGCGCGTTAATAATGTGCTTGATAGTTATAATCTGCTCAAATCTGCATTTTCAAGGTGCAACTAAAACCACGTAACGACCAAAACTATTAGATTTTAAAAGTCTGTGGCATTTAAAGCCAGGCTTGTGTAAATAATTTCAAAAATGTATGTTATTCGCATTAAAGTGGAGTGTGTAGTGCAAAAGTATACCTACGTCGGTATGTACATTTCTTAATTCTGTGACATACCTGGAATCCTCCACCACAACTTCTCGAACACTGGGTATACGAGAGTATTTTCCAGATAAATCTTCTATCCCCAACAATATTTTCTTCGAACTCCTCCCCCGAAAATGCATCTTGCATAACATTTACATTCTTGTATCGCGGTACATTGGCAGGTCTAGGAAACGCGTCCAGACTGTGATGCCTTCGGGTATGTTTGGGGGAAATGGTTGAGGGTATTTCAGGGGTTGATCGTGTAATCGATTCAGCGTCTAGCTCGCCAGACTGTGATTCGGTGAAGTATTCGTACTTGATGCTTGGGTTTGGTTGGGTGTAAAGTATCTGAAAATGAAATGAAATTATAACAATCTTTTTTTTTTGTTTTCTGCCATGACGGTTTTGTCTTCATACAAGTAAAGAACATAAAAAAATTAAACATAAAATATTTTACAAAAAAAAAATAGTTTTAGCACAGAATAAATAATAGTACTAAGTACAGAAGACTCACTCTCTAACAAAACGCGTCTGTTACGATCAGCACAGATATGGCCGCTAGGTGGCGACAGCGCCACGCGCGGCTTATGGCTTTCCCCAAAATTGGAGCCGAACGGATGTACTTTTAGCTACCTGTACCAAAGCGACGATATCGCGGAGTGAGACACGCCTGGTTTAAGCGAGAACGTTTTAGTAAGAGTTACAAATGCTATCCTTTGGAATTCAATATTTATACACCTTTACTTAACATGGACAATGGACAATTGGGACTCACCATAATATCAATAGGGTAATGGATAGGCCCATGAGCATACACTGCATCCAGCCCGACTACTCGTGAGTAGATGAACCGTGCGCCCGCTGCGTCATATGTTCCTGGAGTGCTCACAGCAAACTCTCCGTTCATTATGTATGATCCATTTGTGATTTTTAGAGCTAAAAAACAAACAGTAATGATAGGATTTTTTTTATTTCTACCAAACTGAGGTGAGGCGGATGAGTTAAGGCTGAGCTGAAGACTCAAATCTACGCAAATCAACACAAGTCAAATGGTTCACCTGGTACTTCCGCGGTAGATCCCTGTTTTCCATAGGAGATGGTAGGTTCCTTAGTTTTGGACTAGGTTAAATAAATTGGCTTGACTCATTCATTCACCTGCCTGTATGCTTCCTGAACAAAACTTGTTTTACATTCAACTATAAGTAGGTAATATTGTTTTGATACCACAATTGACAATGCTCCACACAAAGTGTCCATTCGGTGACAACCATCTCTGTTACAAGTAGGTAACCTATTATTAGCAAAATCACAAATTGATTTGGAACAGAACTCAATAGCGAGGTAACTAGCCTAGCTATTCAGTACAAACGTCATCAGGGCCATTGTAAGTCTCGAATGATTTAGAACCACAATACTGATTGATCAGTAAGGACCTACCTTGCGTTTGCGCACCATTTGCCCTCATCAAAGGACCATTCTTGTGACTTTAAAGTAACAAATTATCTCGTTAAGATAGGTTGCATTTTGAGTTGTAAGGGATATAATTGGAGATTAATGGCTGACATTACTTGCGCAGAAACTTGCACTAAAGGAAGTATTTTCGAATACTTTGCTAAAAATTGTATCCATAAGATTTTATTGTACCCGAGCTGCATAGATAGTTGACCCGCTTTGCATCTTCCATGCAGCTCAGTTATCTATAGAGCGGACCATACTTGAAACTCATAATATAGGTGACTAAAGACAATCGAACAGTTTAGACGATAGGCATTTTGTAGGACCTTGAACATTGTCATGTGTGTTTCCTGCTAGTACCGCTTCTTTGAACGAGTAGATACTTACTAATATAATTCTCGCTAGATATGATCTCCGTGACGTTGAGACGGCAGGCCCCGCGTGGCACAGTGGTTACATAAGAGTAGCCGAGCGGCAGTCTAGGCCGGTAGAACAAGCCAGAGACTAGCCGGCGACCGCATCGCATGTCATGTGTGTTGGCAGCTAGTACCGCTTTTTGAACTTACCAATATAATTCTCGCTAGATATTATCTCTGTGACGTTGAGACGGCAGGCCCCGCGTGGCACAGTGGTTACGTAGGAGTAGCCGAGCGGCAGTCTAGGCCGGGAGAACAAGCCAGAGACTAGTCGGCGACCGCACCGCATGTCATGTGTGTTGCCTGCTAGCACCGCTTCGTGACCCACAACCTGAAAGAAAAAGTACTATTTTGTAAAACGAATGAACAATTCGTTTTAGAGATTTTTAAAACATATATTTGTATGACAGTACCGGAATTACAGAGATCAAATAGGTACGTCCATAAACGTAACATTATAGATAGGTACCTAAATAAAATGGCATTGTAGAGTGGTAAGACAAAACTACCTTATATAGCACAGACATTAAAAATATGTATGCTGATCCAATACAAAATAACAGCATATAAAACACTCCACATTCTGTCTTCTTAGATATACATTATACCTTTCACACTTCCTAAACATTCCCACGCGCATTCAGTATAAATCCAAAACCGTGCGAATTTCTAATTTTAATCGCCTTGTACAACGTCCAAAGTTGTTATAGCTTATTTAGTAATTCTTTTGTTTTTAATGGAGTGAAATATTAAAGCATCTGCCTTCAGACTGTTAGGGCGTAAAGGCCTTGGTAACAAGAGTCTATTAGGCCCTTTAGGCTAATATATAAAAATATTCGCGGCTCGTAGCGGCGCCGGCAATGGGATTAGCCCGTCGACAGCCGTATTATACGGGTAGGCACGTGCGCTGTCAGCTGTCACAGCGCAAATCTATGAATTTTATAACATTAAGCCCTTCCTAGACGTTGATGATAGTGTTGTGTTGTACGAAAATTTACATTGCAGTGATTCTTGCATATATAGATAAATGCAAGAATCATAACAAATCATAACAAAAAGCATAACAGATAGCAACTCATCATCAGCCACGTGCCACGGTATTTGGCAAAGCTTACTAAGGGAACCTGAAGTCTGCTCGGAAACCTTATGCCATGAATTGGCACTAGTTGCCACTTGCCAGTTGCACTGCCATCTGATCATCCAACATAGAGGGGAACAGATGAAGATAAAATAGTATTTTAAGGACCCTTTATTAAATCTGTGTTAAAAAACTGGCCAAGTGCGAGTCGGACTCGCGCGCGGAGGGTTCCGCACCATCAACAAAAAATAGAGCAAAACAAGCAAAAAACGGTCACCCATCCAAGTACTGACCCCGCCCGACGTTGCTTAACTTCGGTCAAAAATCACGTTTGTTGTATGGGAGCCCCACTTAAATCTTTATTTTATTCTGTTTTTAGTATTTGTTGTTATAGCGGCAACAGAAATACATCATCTGTGAAAATTTCAACTGTCTAGCTATCACGGTTCGTGAGATACAGCCTGGTGACAGACGGACGGACGGACGGACGGACGGACAGCGGAGTCTTAGTAATAGGGTCCCGTTTTTACCCTTTGGGTACGGAACCCTAAAAAAGGTACGTCCCTGCTTTTTGTACCACGGCTTGCCAAGAGAGCCTGATGTTTTTAAGAAAAACAAAGAGTGAGTTGACATTAAAAATACTCAACCGAGAAGTAAATGGTGGGACTTTATGCTTATTAGTTCTTATAAGTCGTAGCTCGCTGTGAATTGAATTAATATGTTGACAGTCGTATTATATGAGCGTAGGTACGCTTGTCAGCACTTTTGCCTCTTGTCCGGCTCGGCTGTTTCTAGATCGTTTCTAAGTCAACATAAAACATGGGCTCCTATCAAATCTGTTTTGGGAATACCTACTTAAAGTGACTATTTTGTAAGTTTTACACTGTTTTATTAAAACTTTGAACTTAAATCGTTGTAAGAGCTGCCTATTTAACTTTGTATTTTTTTAGTATTAGATAACTACATTAATTTTAAGAATTTAAAAGATTCCACACATAACACTCATAAATCATAATATATGTTTAAGCTTCTTTTCACTCAGAATAAAACCATGTTTAACAAAGTTGCATTTTTATTACGAGATAACACCGTAGGAATAGTGTAGGTACTTTATTCGCGACGCGGGCGTTTCCAAAGTGTTTACATGCACTCTAAGTGTTTTGCGCTTCCATTATTTCCATCTTAACCGCTTATTACGGACATGGTATCACAAAGATAACAATTTTAGCACCGCTGTTTGAATATTTAAAGCACTTAAGTACAAATGTCTTCATTAACATTTTTAGTGTCAAGAATAGTATGCGTGTCTTATTCGAGATGGATGTACAAGACGTCGGTTTTGTACTTTTTAATCAACATAGGCAATATTGTAATTTGTACAATAAATATGTAATTACTATGTAACCTATAAATATGTAATTACTGTGTAACCTAGCGAACCCCCATGGCTACGCCATTTTGAAATTGGTAAATCCAAAAATAATATCGTCAAAAAGTCCATGTATAATAATCAGACAATTTTACGAGCTTCGGTAGAAAAATGCGACCTATTGAGGAAAACAGCAGAATATGCGAAAGCAATTTTGGTCAAGCTTTCGGTTAATAATAGTTATTTGTACAACAAGAGATCAATGTTTGATATTTCTTCAAGTGCTTATTTTGAGTCCCGTGCAAGCGAAAGATTCTATACTACTAATTTAGAATCTTGAGCGTAGTAAGGGACTCAAAAGCGCACGAGATGTAAATAACTTTGATCTTGTGTAGTTCACAAAATTTTTCACCTCAGCAGTTGTTCTCACATATTAGAGAACCCGAAAAATGTATTTCTTCTTCATCACTTACCTCTATTCACTCATGTTTTCTTAAGATATACCAACAATTAAGTTTTCATCTCAGCAGCTCGAACAAGGGTACTTTGCTACCTAAAAACAGTGAGCAAAATGCGATTTTACTCACTGTTTTTAAGTAGCAAAGTACCCTTGTTCGAGCTGCTGAGGTGAAAAATAAATTATTTGATTTGAGAGATCACTGACCTACACTGACAGTGCATAAGTTTATTTTGTTTATTTGGCTCGATGCAGGAGATTGTTCGGCGACTTCTGTTTTTTCTAATTGAATTCATTAATAACCTTTAATCATTTACGCAAGCCTTAGGACTAATGATGCTTTAAAGTAACCTAACGGAGTTCTGTGATTTAACTGTTTTACAATACAATAAAATGCATTAAAACTTCAGATAACGATGCCTAGCCCTGGCACTATAAATGTATATACCTATACATCATTAGACTGCTATTAAGTACCGCAATACTCATGTGGCATAAGTGCATGTTACCATAAGATGCTGCAACAAAGTGCAAATGCTATTTTATCTACAACAACTTTCTTATGTCTTTAACATAGGGTCTAATTCCAACTTTAAGATATTTACGTCACGTTTGCTAAAGATACGATATAGATAGGATATGTTAGTGTCTAAAGTGATGTTATTGTTTGAAAAAATATCACCTTTGACACTGACATATCCGAACTATAACGTATCTTTTGCAACATTTTGACGTATCTTAAATTTCGAATTAGACCGATAAGCATGATAATGCAATAGCGTCCGAATTCCAAACATATTATTTTGTTTCTATTATTTTAAATTCGAAATTATGTCATCGATATTAGAATGACCTAATTGTCACTTAAACTTTAATAATACCCGATAACATTAGATATTGGTTCTGTTATCTGTAATGCCAGATTTCCCGTTCGTCATTTGTTTTCACACTAATTGAATCATCCTAATCTTAATGTATGTTAATTGATAAACCTTCGGAAGAACACGCCTTTTTATTACTTGGCCGCTATCAAAAGCAAAAAGGTTCGCATACGACTGACCGATATTTACGACCTATTTCAAAAGGCCGGTAGTTTGCCAGCGATACCTTTACAAAACGATGACACCTAGACGCCTCTCAAGGATCTGTTTAAAAGCTTCGGCTCGGTTTTATTTGCCTTTTATGACTTTATTCGAATGTAAATTGGCTTTAATTCGTATTTACATAAAAAACGGCGCCAACTCCATTCGCCGATAAAGTGATGAAGTTGTCACAAAACATGTAAGTTTTTGTTTATGCATAAATATGTATGGACTGTGAATAAATTCAATATTGACACACATTAGCAAAAAAAGGTGTTAATGACCAAATATTCCGTTTCATCATATTTATCTAAGATTAATATCGAAGCCACCTACAAAACTTCCTTCTGGAATTTATAATATGACCCTACTTAGAGGAAAATTTTAAATTTTTAGTAGGTGTCTCTGTGTTAAAGAAACTTAATACTTACTACGTTTACTTATTTAATATTTTTACTATGATATGAACTAGAAGAAACCAGAAATGCCCTGCAGATAATCAATTACATGTTTTCACACTGAATATCATATTATCTTAATCGATAACACGAACCTCGATGAATGGGCGCCGACTCATTAATAACCCTAATCTGATCACAATGATCTCGCCCGTTTATCAGCAAATACTTAAAGCATGGCGCGATAAATCTCACATAGTGGTAATTGAAAACGTCTGCTAATAGACTATTAATTAGGCTTATAGCGAGTTAACAAATTAGCTGTCTAGAGGCGCGAGTTTTAGAACATGATTTGTGACGTGTGCCGCCGTGTTTGGCGTTTATGCCTTATTTCAAAGTATAATTGGTATCTCTATTAATTTGTCATGCTGCGGCTGTAGTACGGTCGCATTTTTATCGCCTGTCACTATGTTTGTCACGTTCTAACTCTTCTAACAGGTATGTAAGTGCGAAAGTGACAGGCATAGTGACAGGTGATAAAAATCCTACCATGCTACCGCGGCAGGGTTAACTGCTGCGCTGTTTCGCGTTAGATGTAGGCTTTGCAAGTGTAATTTGCGTTGAATTTGCCATTTTAAATAACTTAGGTCAAACTGACACTTAATTTCACCATTTTCCGTAAAATTACAATTACTTAAGTCAACACAGCAAAGTTAACGGTGACGTTTTTGGACCACGTACTTTCCTATTGTTATAAGCCGCGACACAACTCAATTAATGGAAGAATTATGTAGATCTTTAGTAGCTTGTGTCATTTGATTGTTTAAATACAATAAACTGTAAAAAAATCAAAGGAAAACCAAAAGACATCGAAATATTTTCATAATTACTAGCAACTATTAACATAATACATATCGACGACTCTACGTTTTTCATTAAGTGCCTCATTATTCGGAAATCAAGTAGTAATAAGTTAAATCGAATTAAGGTAAGCATTAATCAAAGTGTCACAGACCCGAATGTAATAGAATCAACACCTATTCGGTTAATTTTGGTATTACTTAATGGGTGTCGTGATATGTGGAGTCAGCAGTAAATAATGTTGCTTATTAAAACCAAGAGACAGATTCAGATTTTAAATATACTATACCAATCGCATCGAGTCGCGCATTTATACATATACTTACTTACCTACTCGAACTCAAGGGTTGTTGCGAGGGCGATGCAATGAGGTTAATATTAGTTATTATTATTATCTGTCGTGTCTCCCCTAAATTTCTCCACTGATCTTTATCCAGTGATATGTCTGGCCACTCCTTCAAGGAGTCCAGTTCATCCCGCCATCGCCGGCGAGGACTGCCATCCTCGATTTAAGTTTTGCGGGCTCCCACTTCGTATAGTAGTTTTCCCCACAACTTATTAGGCATCCAGTAGAATCAAATCATATCATATTTATAAAGTCTGAATACACTTTCAAAGTGACACAGTTACGTAATTGGGCAGAAACCTTTAATTGGGTATAATAGGTTCTTATAAATCAATTAATATGCCTTTCTTGTGCTCCGATTGTATCGTGTTACAGCCGTTAGCTGTAGCAGATTGTAATCATTCACAGATTTAATGCTCAGTAAAAGGGGTTCAGCACTCAAACCACTGCTTTCAGCAACATTTCTTTTATTACATTGATATACAGGATTAGTTTAAGATTACAATAATATCAAATCGAACATAACCTCGGGCAACGCGCGCCGCCATATCTATCTGACAGTTCTCTCTCTCTACCATAGATACAATACAATAACCCAAAAGTATAAAGCCAGGTGCGTACTACATGATTATCAGTGTAAAGCCACATACAGAACATTAACTAGGTATTGTGATGCTTATAGCTCGGCCGTCCTTTTATTTAAAGTGAGTCCTCTCACTAAAAACAATTGTACATTAATAACAACAGTAATATATCATGACAATTTTATCGATATCAAACAAACATTCATAAGAACAGTTTTTGTAAACTTCTGACTATAGACCTTTATTAGCCAATCACAGCCAATGACTATTTGCATATATGTAAGTATGTATTAACCTTATTGAGAAATCAATCTTCTGACTTCACATGCTTTAACCTGAGATCATGTAAACAATAACTTAATACAACCAGCTAACCTTATTGAGAAATCAATCTTCACACTTCACATGCTTTAACCTGAGATCATGTAAACAATAACAATACAACCAGCTAACCTTATTGAGAAATCAATCTTCTGACTTCACATGCTTTAACCTGAGATCATGTAAACAAAACTTAATACAACCAGCCAACCTTATTGAGAAATCAATCTTCTCACTTCACATGCTTTAACCTGAGATCATGTAAACAATAATTTAATACAACCAGCTAACCTGGTTTAACAACCTTCTTTCGATAATCTTTCAATATACTTATATAAACTAATTTACATTCATGGTCTGCTCTAGACAGTCTGCCAAAGTATAAACCAACATCAACAATCACAGTCTGCCCTCAAGGCCTGCTCTACACAGTATGGCAAAGTATAACACGTCATAAACAATGACAGTCTCCCCTTAAGGTCTGCTCTAAATAGTTTAGCAAAACATAATTCATCATAAACAATCACAGTATTCACAGTTTGCAAAACATAATTCATCATAAACAATCACAGTCTGCCATTAAGGCCTGCTCTTAATAGTTTGCAAAGCACAATTCATCATAAACAATCACAGTCTGCCATTAAAGCCTGCTCTAAACAGTTTACAAAGCATAATTCATCATAAACAATCACAGTCTGCCATTAAGGCCTGCTCTAAATAGTTTACAAAGCATAATTCATCATAAACAAACTCAGTCTGCCGTTAAGGCCTGCTCTAAATAGTTAGCAAAGCATAATATGTACATCATAAACATCACAGTCTGCCATTAAGGCCTGTTCTAAATAGTTTGGCAAAACATAATACGTCACAAACATTCACAGTCTGCCCTTAAGGCCTGCTCTAGATAGTTTGGCAAAACATAATACGTCACAAACATTCGCAGTCTGCCCTCAAGTCCTGCTCTTAATAGTTTGGCAAAACATAATACATCATAGACAATCACAGTCTGCCCATAAGGCCTGCTCTAAAAGTTTGGCAAAGCATAATACATCATAAACAATCACAGTCTGCCCATAAGGCCTGCTCTAATAGTTTGGCAAAGCATAATACATCATAAACAACCACAGTCTGCCCTTAAGGCCTGCTCTAGACATAATCCCAAAGTATAAATTGTTATGGCCTGCTCTAGACTTGACTAGTCTAGACAGTCTGCCACTACGGCCTGCTCTAGAAGACAGGCTGCTATCAAAGCCTGTTCTAGACAGTCTGCCAAATTCAACCTAGACAATCTAATAATTTGATTTGGTATGGCCTGCTCTAGACTAGACCAGTCTAGACAGTCTGCCATCACGGCCTGCTCTAGAAGACAGGCTGCTATCAAAGCCTGTTCTAGACAGTCTGCCAAGATCCAACCTAGTCAATCTAATAATTTGATTTGGTATGGCCTGCTCTAGACTGGACCAGTCTAGACAGTCTGCCATCACGGCCTGCTCTAGAAGACAGGCTGCTATCAAAGCCTGTTCTAGACAGTCAGCCAAAGTTTAAATCATCAACATCATAAACAATCGCGGCCTACCCCAGACAGTCTGCCTTCAAGGCCTGCGCTGGTCAGTTTGCCAAAGTATAAACTAATATATATATTTTAATTTGGATCAGACAACAAAGCCCATATTACAATAACCTAACTTTGCCAAAACATAAACTAACATAATAAACAGTCATGGCCTGCTCTAGACAGTCTGCCATTACGGCCTGCACTAGACAGTCTGCCAAAACTCAACAGTTATATTCTAGATTCATAATATTAATATGATAACTAGCAATCATGTCAGCGAAGAGTCTCGAACAACACCTAGAGATACTCTCGCTGGGTCGCTGGATCAAGGTTCAGATGCAGAAAGTGGTAATCTTGGACACGGCGCGTATGTACGTCGGTTCCTCACTCTGTGGCTCTGACCATCGGCAGCTTGGGCCCTGCCCACTGCTGGCAGCACAATCTTAACAGTTTAACCTCCTTTGCTTCAGTCAGCTCTTGCTGCGAAGCCCTCGCTTATCATCAATGAAGGGCCGTTCAGCCAGGTTACCAGCGTTGAAACATAAAAAAAATAAAAATGTTATAATTATTGGCAGTAGCAACGATCGTTTTAGTCTCAGTCCTCGTCAATAATTAATTCATTGATCATGCACATCGACTCAGTCAATCACTATCATCATCAATTAATCTTACTATATACATCATCCATATATCGTCATCAAAGTGGTCGGTCAAGCATTATCGCCGAATACGATGAAGCATACAAATCAAGGAAGTTTAAATTAATGATATTAACATTTCAGAATGTAAAAGAGACTTGCACCATTAATGGTGTCACAATTATTCTACATCAATTTACAAAAGAAATAAGTTTGAAAATATAAGCAACAATTTCAAAGCATTATTATTAGCAACATGATGTCTGGTCGCATTGTGGATACTTTTACTGAGATTGCAAATGAAAACGAAAAAGAAAGTTTATTTTCTGTTAACGAGTACAGGTTCATTTACAATGGTTAAGATCTCCTAGTAGGTATTTAAAAAAGAAAGTGAATAATTTCACTCTATTTGGAATTCTTGAATACCTACTTCATACCTTTGAATTGATGACAAGCGGTATTTATATTTAAACATTATTGCACAAAATATACACCAATGTACAAATTTGTCTCTCTAAATTTATAAATTTAGTGCAAGTCCTGTCCGGTAAAAGCATTTGTTAAACGGGATTGGCTAAACAAGAACAGATTACTTTTCCGTGCTGTTGACTCAATATTTGTCTAATAATATTGCATAGTATTCAGTTATATTTTTTTAAAATTTTACTAGGTATTCAAAATTGAAATAAGTAATGCAGTTATACATGCGTAATGTGTGTGTGTGTGTAATGGATGGCGACTAATAAATGATTATGATTATGATTGCAATCCAGTAATAAACCAAAAATGAAACTATGAATTGTTGCTATGAAATACAATTTATTTGTGACTTTACGATTTCATTTGCTTATAGGGTGAATTAAGGTATTGGAATTACTTTTAATTACTTCCAATGGTTCCAATAATATAATAGGTGGGGTAATGTCGATAGTATTTGCTACGGTATACTCCGTGTAGTATACAGTAGTACTTATTTGGAGTGTTTTCTTTCCGGGTGCATGTCACCCCAAGGTTTATTGCTGCGTTTTTGCCGATTTCTGTGGCTGAATCCCTATTACTTTACTATTGTGAAATATTGGACGAAGTTTAGGACGAAACATCAGGACCATTACCTTAGATTTTCCTTAGATACCTACTCATCGTTACTAAGATCGTAATCAGACGTCAATGTCGTCATGGATATCAATCATTATCTTCATCAAAAATCATCAACATTAATTAATTAAAATAACAAATATTCCATCAATTCATCAACTCAGAAATAACATCTAAAATATGTTTTATTTTTTTATTTTTATTTATTTATATAAACAGATTATTCAATGACCTGATGGTCCTGATGTTTCGTCCTAAACTTCGTCCAATATTTCACAATAGTAAAGTAATAGGGATTCAGCCACAGAAATCGGCAAAAACGCAGCAATAAACCTTGGGGTGACATGCACCCGGAAAGAAAACACTCCAAATAAGTACTACTGTATACTACACGGAGTATACCGTAGCAAATACTATCGACATTACCCCACCTATTATATTATTGGAACCATTGGAAGTAATTAAAAGTAATTCCAATACCTTAATTCACCCTATAAGCAAATGAAATCGTAAAGTCACAAATAAATTGTATTTCATAGCAACAATTCATAGTTTCATTTTTGGTTTATTACTGGATTGCAATCATAATCATAATCATTTATTAGTCGCCATCCATTACACACACACACACATTACGCATGTATAACTGCATTACTTATTTCAATTTTGAATACCTAGTAAAATTTTAAAAAAATATAACTGAATACTATGCAATATTATTAGACAAATATTGAGTCAACAGCACGGAAAAGTAATCTGTTCTTGTTTAGCCAATCCCGTTTAACAAATGCTTTTACCGGACAGGACTTGCACTAAATTTATAAATTTAGAGAGACAAATTTGTACATTGGTGTATATTTTGTGCAATAATGTTTAAATATAAATACCGCTTGTCATCAATTCAAAGGTATGAAGTAGGTATTCAAGAATTCCAAATAGAGTGAAATTATTCACTTTCTTTTTTAAATACCTACTAGGAGATCTTAACCATTGTAAATGAACCTGTACTCGTTAACAGAAAATAAACTTTCTTTTTCGTTTTCATTTGCAATCTCAGTAAAAGTATCCACAATGCGACCAGACATCATGTTGCTAATAATAATGCTTTGAAATTGTTGCTTATATTTTCAAACTTATTTCTTTTGTAAATTGATGTAGAATAATTGTGACACCATTAATGGTGCAAGTCTCTTTTACATTCTGAAATGTTAATATCATTAATTTAAACTTCCTTGATTTGTATGTGAGGTGTGAGGATTAAGCCTGGACTATCCCTATAGTCCAATATGCAAAATTTCCATACATCCAATCAATCGAAAATAATAATAATAAAAGAATGTATGACAAATCTGTAACCGATAACATTTAAAATTTCGAAAAATTCTGCTCATCTGTTTTTCATCTTTAAATTATATAAACCTTGCTCATATACAAAATTCAGGCTTAAGAATGAATTACATAAACTAATGAATTGGGTTATTGAGATACATGACATTTGAAACAATAGCATGAAATAGATGTGAAACTACCAGCATCATTTCAAATTTAGAATTCATACTGTGTGTAATTCCATTCAATCATTATTGTTTCTATATGCTTCTCTCTAAGTATCCAGATTGATAATTTTCAGTATAACAATGATATGCAACTACATGCATGTACCTACCTATGTAGAATATACCATTCAATATCTTCAATTATCATTTTTTTAATCCCTTTTTCATACACAAATGTTCATAAATAATTATTTTTTTGTTGTCAAATCAAAAACTATTTTCTGTCTTTTGTCCAAAATAATTTATATGCACATTTACCTATTATATTATTTTATTCTGAATTAGAGACCGGAGTATAGAGATAGAGATATATCTAAATAAGTGTGGTGCCTGCTAAAGGCCTCTTCTAACTCTTTCCATTGACAACTGTCATGGGCCAATCTCCTACAATTCTAGCCCGCTATCATTTTCTTCCTCTCATTTTCGCTATCCCATCATTTTATCATGGCGATAACCTCTGTGATACTGATCCATAACATTGTTTTGTTATCTCTTACCATATATAGGCATTATATACTCATGCATCATTAGAAACAATATACCTTTTAGTGTCATTAGACTATCCAAAAAAGAATAGTAATAATACCTAGTAAATATTCAACTAACATCATTATACAACTCAGTGTTAATAACTAACTTCACTGAGCACCTGCATTGTATAATGCCATCCTTACCCTTTTGACTTCCTTCGTAACCATGTTGGCTCTTAATAATAGCTCTGTGTCTCACCAATCTCACCGTGACGAAGCTGATGGTTGTTTTGCTTGCGTTCTCGTCGAGATCTATTCTCATTGTATTCCAACATGTCATCTCACAGTCCAAAAACAAACAATGACAAAAACACGGGTTAATAACTAGATCAATATATAGCGAACATCCAGTGCATTGCAAATTTAAAACACTTTTTATGGTAAGCAAACAAAACCAATTGTCAATCATTTTGTTTAGCGTACAAAATATGAAATCTATCTTGTATCATATATATACTTTCTATTGCTTTCATTATGAAATGAACTCTTAAAAGACCAAGCAACTTACATTTCTACGCACCTCTCGTCATCAGTGAGAGCGACGATCGTGAGCTCTCAGGTGGCTGACGTAACCTATCTTTGCAGTGAATGTACGTCCACATTCACCGCAGGTCAGCAGCCCTCCGACAAAATTGTATTTGATGACCGCAGGTGGTCGCGCCTTTAACTCATCAGTCATCACAGACATCACGCTTCGCGTAGTTCCACTCGCCTCTGCTCTTCAAAGGCTTGCACTTTTGTATTCATTGTATGCCTTCACTTCGGCCGATCTTGTGCGGAAGTCTCCCAGTGCGATGGTTCAATATAGCACCTCCATACAGGTGAAAACAATCATCCAATTTCTATGTGGGCATTTGAATTCACAATCCCGCTTTCTGAGATGTAATCATTCACAGATTTAATGCTCAGTAAAAGGGGTTCAGCACTCAAACCACTGCTTTCAGCAACATTTCTTTTATTACATTGATATACAGGATTAGTTTAAGATTACAATAATATCAAATCGAACATAACCTCGGGCAACGCGCGCCGCCATATCTATCTGACAGTTCTCTCTCTCTACCATAGATACAATACAATAACCCAAAAGTATAAAGCCAGGTGCGTACTACATGATTATCAGTGTAAAGCCACATACAGAACATTAACTAGGTATTGTGATGCTTATAAGATTGCATTCAACTAAATTAGGCATTTCAGTGTTAACTTTTAGAAGCTCTCAATTTAAATATTAGGTACCTTATAGCGAACTAAAATTATGGATACTCTAATCTCAGCCACTGTGGCAAATAGCTTCAACCTTAGCGCAGCGTTGTCAAGCCAGATACGAAATTATGGTCATAATTAATTAATTAATTATATTTAGTGACCTATACCTTTGTTTAAAATGTTCGGGTAGGGTAGTACCTACATGCCAAGCGATTAATTTAAGAAAAATTACTACACTTTATTCCGTAGATAATTAAAATTATGGTTCTAAAAGTTTTAATACCTTAAAATAAATTGGAAACATGATTAATAATATGCGGCTTACCCTATGCTTTTCTGGGTCCTTATGCGTCACGGGCACGTGCTGATGGAAAGCTAGATAGGTATATGCTATCAAAATCAGAGCACCAAATGAGGTATAAGTGTCACTTAATGTTATAGTTTTATATTCAGGTTAATCAAGCAACTAACCTAAGATTAGATTCGTTACATAAAATCTAAGTGTTTGCATAAAGTACTTACGAAAGTCAGTAGGGCGGCAAGAAGACAGGAAGTCATCATGTTGCTCTTCATGTTTACTCGACTCGACATGATTATCTTTAGATAGCACAAGTTTTTATCCAAGAACAGCTTTTTAGCACCGCACGATGACACGGAATCATTTTTTTAAACTAAGCAATGCAAGATAAATTTCATCATATTACGTTCATTTAGTTACATTTTACCATAACTAACAAGTTACACTTTTAATTTAAATACTCTTATACCTATATATTATTTTAATTACATATAAGTGTTATGGTGGTGAACAGTCCAACGATTATAGCGCTTTCCCTAGATAGGCACACAATAATGTGTACTTTTTTGTATATACGACATCTGAATTGTATTATAAATTATATGTAGACACTATCTAACTTCCTATTTAGACATTAACGGATACATCAACAGAATAATTTATCCTAATAACTCAGTGCCTGGATATTGATATACGGCACGCTTTACGACCGCTAGATTTGAAATCCCTATTAAATTTATTGCCTATCTATTACGGGCTAAGTCAAACAACACCGGTATATTGGCCTTTAACTATTTATGACAAACGGAGCACCCGTAAAATAAATGGAACAGAGCAATTTGCATCGCAAACCAAATTAATATTGGCGAAGGTTAAACTCTCAAAAGATCGTAGATTTAGAGCGGGTTATGTTCAGGCGGCCTAGCCAAGGTGACGATCGCTTGCGCTTCGCTATCGAATCGCTTTGTAGTCTCTCTATCACTCTTCCATATTAGTGCGACAGTGACAGTTGCGTTTCGATCGCTACGGAGCGTAAGCGATTGGCACGTTGGCTACGCAGCCAGATGGTGGTTCGGTGGAGTGATTAGGATTACTTTATTGTTGGTAGTGGATCGTAAGAGATGCCAAGAGAAACGTACGCTTTGATCTGACCAGACGAATTGCACTTACGCACAGAACCCAAATCCCTGCTGATATCTTTACGATATTGCGGTACGTGCCTTGACAAAATCTGCATTGCATTTACGCTGCATTCAAAGCTTGTTTTAGTTTACATAAAATATAGCGACATCATACGGCGTGTATAGCAGATTATTCGCCATATTATTGTTATTTATTGTCTGAATAAATGTATGTCAAATGAAATGTATTTTCAATTGTATGTTATCTCAACTGGATACTAGTCTATAACGCATGCAAAAGTTACGTGACTTTAGGTCAAGTTTCCACGCGAAACACGATATTTCCCCCATATAGTACTAACACCCAGCACACACATTTTGTGGGATCCCGCCATTCAAAACATTTCACTACATATTTCCGAGAGTGTGACCAAAAGCAGGCGGTGGCCGTGAGCCAAACGTCCACGTCTCATTGTAGACGTGTCTGCATACTGCATCACTAAATATGAATCCTTGCATTTATTTACTTAATATAAAATTTTATTCTGACAATGTGGTATAAATACCGTACGTCGTCGACTAACAGACCTATAAAAAACACTATTTTGGCGAAAAAATCGGCGTGGTGACGGAAAAATTGAATCGTCTTTATTTACCTACTGATGTAAATTCTATGGTCAGTTCACTTAAATAAAGTACAGAAGTTACCGACTGAGATAAAGTAAGACGCCGATTGTGCATGCTGTAGAATGATAATCAAGACATGTGGTAGGTATTGCGACTTTAACGCCGAGTGGCAGAGGTTAGTGTGGCTTTAAAAGCAAATTATTTATAGGTATGTCTTTACTGACCAGCTCAATAAAAACGTAGTTGAGTAAACCTATCGTATAAGTTGCTAATGCACATTTGATTAAATATAGAGAAGGGAGCTAAAATATATTCGCAATAAAACTGCCATAACCGAACAAGATGGCCAAACAGAAAAAATATAAACTATTCAAATTATTGTCACCTCTCTTTACCTTAAAACAATTTAATTGTTACTTCAAAGTTGATTTGAATATATAACACGGAACAGTGAATTCCCAAGATGGTCCTACACCTCCCTATCATTTATCATTGTAATTTAGGGTCCCTTTTAACCTCGATTTGTTCGCGTGGCACTAGTAAATATGTCAATTATTGTTATTATGATATCCCGCCCGGCCTAGCCGCTGCTTTTACAGCTTAGAGCCACATCGTAATTTAAGATATATGGATAAGTGAACAACTTGGATTTATTACGTTCGGAGTACAACTTTTAACATGTTATATGTAGTTTTTTATATTCAAATATTCGTTTCATTTTTAGGGATATCTAAAGATTGTTGCTGCTTCTCTGATTTTTAGGTTTTACATTTAAGTCACTAACTTAGGATAGCGATATACTAATCAAACTAATAATAAAAACTTAAACATCTACTTTTAAATATCAGTCATGTTTTTTCAAGGCGGTTACATTTTATGTTTCTAGAGAAATGAAAGCAAATCTGAAAGTTCATAAAAATTTCGCTATTTTTGTATGCCAGTGAACTTTTAAAGTTCTATTTATAAATATTTCGGTAGATCTCAGTGCTAAGAATAATATAAATTCCATTACCACGAATAATTAATACCTATAATAATACATATCGGTATTGGCCAACCGCCAAGCACTAATTATTTTCTAGTTTCGTTTTACACATGACATTAACGTCACGAACAATGTAGGTATGTAAAGTGCAATGCATTTGTGTAAGCTCTCGTTTTAATATGTGTGTTTAATGGGACAATGTCACGCGCACCAGAAATATTATGACATGCAACTAAGTCTAGGTCTGAAGCGATGAATGACCACTGGCAGATCAAAGGTAAGGTAAGTGTTAAATAGCTTTTGTTTATCATTAAATAATTTTCAGATTTATTTTCGAACATGTACAAAACGGTGTAAAGTAAACGTACCAGTGCTCGACATGCTAATGTCCAATAGATGACACCCTGCTGTCACCTCTATTGACAATGACCAGGGGTCGGACAAAAAGTGCGGATGACGTAAAAATGACGTAATCTTGCACACAGGATGATGTTTGAGTTTGTATTTAAACTTCCGTGTGACATGTAGTAACAAAGTAGTATTAATGAAGTAACAAAATAATCGTAAATAAATCCATGGAATTAATAATACAGGTGGTAGGGTGATGTAGTGAATAAAATAAATTTCATGAAACTTGCCACAATATTCGAGTAAAGATGTGACATTTTAGAGCGTTTTCTTATACATTAGTAAATATAAATTTTAGCTAAATATAATCGTGAAGATACAATAGCTAAACAATAACGTCAAAAAAAAAGTCAATTTATTGTTCATCTGATTGACAATGTGTCAGTCAAAAACGTACTTACTCATTTCTAGTGGCGATATCGTTTAATAAAGAGGTTGATAAATGATAAGTGATAATTGTTTATGAAAATCAAAAATACTATTTGAAATCATCCTATAAGTGGTTTGACGTCATCCGCACTTTTTGTCCGACCCCTGACAATGACGTAAGTTTCGTTTACCTTACATCATGCGCTTCATTTTAAAGTAGGTATTATCACTTTATATTATTACTTTACAAATGAAGTGAAACACAAAGACATGATGTTTGCTGGAAGAATACCAAAGTAAACCATTAAACTTCAAAACGATCCTAATCGTACACACCAAAGAAAACGTGGGCAATTGTTCCAACTAAAGAGCACGAATCACCTAAAGTGAAGACATTACTCAATACAGATCGAACACAAACGCTATCGCTCCATCTAGCTGCGCACGCGTCGCTCAGCTGTCAGCTACCGGCGTATTGTTTGTCTGTCTGATCTACTAACCGATCAAAAGGACGTAACTGTAACCATATTCCAGCGATATATGTCGTTATTGATTAACAAGGGTCATATCACTGCTTATAGTAAACATTGATTCTGAGATGAAATGTCGTAATTGAGATCGGCGTTGGCTATTAGGCTAATGAGCCTGTCAATTTGGATTAATGACTATCTGTTTCGCTGGCAGGATCTGTAAGTACTTATACTTATGCGGAGAAAAGTTCGCTTTCAGAATTCCTTTTACACAATGACTATTATGGTTTCCCGATCTTAATCTAAAGCTTTTTTTATAACAATTTTGTTAAAACATAACCAATTCTAGAAAAATTAAAGTCTTAAACAACAGAGACGCTACAACTTGGCTCATTATTTTGGTAACCTACATTCAGATCTCTGTGATATGAGAGGAATATAGACATTAATTTTAAAAACCTTCGCAGTCGACAGTTTAGATGAGAGCAATGATAAATACACACCAAACATATGACTTCATTCCGCAATCAAAAATAAAAGCTACCCGATACCCAAGGAAAACTACATTTTTATGCTAATACTTGGAGTAGGTATCATCCATGTCCAATAACCTAATGTAGTAAAATGTTTTGACCTGATGTAACAATATTAGTTCTGCCACCTACGGAGATTTGATAAAGACAAAGAATTATGAATAAATGAATAGAACATTATGAATGTTGTGACTCAACGGAAACTGTAACAGAATAACTTTAAGTTAACATGATGATGATGATGACAAGGGAAGTAAATAAAAATGATACATACAGAAAAGAAGATCTATGAAGATTTTTTAGTACGACTAGGTATGTACAAAATATAGAATAAGTAATTAGATAGTTATGTATCTTTTTTTTTTATTCTTTTTTGTTTAGGTAATAAGACTTACATTGTGTATTACTTGTAGTTTATAATTAAGTGAATAATTAATAAATAATTAATATTGTCCTTCGCTGCCTGAAATACAGGGAATCCTAGACAGGCATTTGTAAATCACTTGTCTTAGTCTTTAATTCTTAGTATTTAAGAGCAACCACTGTACTATACTTTTCTCAAATATTTGTGAAATTATTTGTATTTGTAGTTATAATGTAAGTTATAACTTCTTTACAAGAATTGATGATTGGAAGGAAGAATTACATACTGGACATGGAACTGGATACACATGGTGAAGTACGTGTTAGTTGGCTGCTTGTATCCATAAGTTTTTATAGATATGTAAACGCTACTCAAACTATGCACAAAAGCTTGCAAGTGGGCAGGGCCACTTTGAATGACTTTGTTTTGTATGAAATGTACTAAATTTCATTGCTTTTTAGCATATAACAGTAACGTGACATGGTCGTTTGCAAACAGTTTATGAGTTCTCTGTAAAATGCTCTTCAACTTGGGAGTTCCGAACATAAAACAATTAGCGTTAGTTCCCAGGTTTATTTTATAGTTGCATGCTATGACTGAACGCTAGTTTGTAAAATTACTGCAAAACTAGCGTTGACTAGTACAAGCACGTCTCAAGATGCGATGAAAATTTTCTTACATGTACCAGTAAATGTATATTCGAGAAAAATATATTTTATTTTTTACTGGTTTTGACCTTCATTATTCCTGCTACATTTATTGTTTAAAGTACTTTCAATTGTAAGCCCTACAAAATATATTTAAGAGAAATTGATCACCTAGACAAGCCCTTTTAAAAAAGCATCCATTTTTTTCTTCAATCTGTTTTCGACTGACTAACTAAAAACTAAGTTCAATACTTAGGTGAAACATGAGTACTAATTATACACAATAGTAAAAATTAAATACACGTCGCGGATTAGAGTAAACAATTAAGAAAATGATAACCACTACTACTGTAACGAATTTCGAACAATTGAATGATGATTAATAGCTGTATGTTGAAATTAAGATGCCTCTGTTAGTACGGCGAATTAGGGTTGTACATTTACACTTCGTGCACTCTGTACCTACACAAAATATTTCTTGCTCCCTGTACACATAGTTATATTTATAATGTGTAATTTCGTGTTGATGGTAAATTGATTTTATTTCTCTGATAAATAAAATAGAATTTTTAAAATCTTATTTCCTGTACTATTGTAGTTCAATTACTTTTTTAATCAAAACCAATTCGAAAGCGACTATCCCCACGAAATGCCCGATGACTTATTTTTTTTTCCGTTTACGCTCTCATAAAGTTAGAAGCCTATAGCAATACTATTACTTTTTCTGTGCTATAGCAATACTTTCTTCGAGTGCAGCTTTAGTTTGTATATTTTTGACAAAGTCATTAATATACCTAGGCAGAGTCAGTGCGGAAAGAGAAGAATCGTGGAATGTATGGGGCCCAATACATCTTTACTTTGCCACATCCCTAACAACACTTTAACAGTTGTTATTGAGACCTTCTAGCCACAATTTGTTGATGACTATTTGCGAAGCTTTTACAGTGTTCCGTTAATGGGTTTTAACGAAAAATTAGCAGAAGCGAGTCATCAGACGCGGCAGACGCGTTGTCATCCTTGATTAGTGGTTATCCGCCGAATCATTGAGCCGATGTACTCGTTCATATATTTTATATCTGTACGTATGTTTACGATTGTGCCAGATAAATGAAAAACCGGCCAAGTGCGAGTCGGACTCGCGCACGCAGGGTTCCGTACCACTCCGTAAAATGGAGCAAAAAACGGAAAAAATAACGTTTGTTGTATGGGAGCCCTACTTCAATATTTATTTTATTCTGTTTTTAGTATTTATTGTTATAGTGGCAACAGAAATACCTACATCATCTGTAAAAATTCAATTGTTTAGATATATAACGGTTCATGAGATACAGCCTGGTGACTGACAGATGGACACGGACAGTGGAGTCTTAGTAATAGGGTCCCGTTTTTACCCTTTCGGTACGGAACCCTAAAAAGTACATTGACGAAGCTTGCGTTGTGGATTTTGCCTACCTTACGAATATTAAACAAATAAAAAAGTCTATGTACGTATGTTCAAAATGCGTACATCACTTGCAGACAAAATTTGCTAGGTATAGAACTGCAGCGAAATAAGAGATAGGTATACTTTTTTGTCTATTTTTAACAGTTACCTATTACTACATTGAATGACATCGTTGAAATTAGCCGTAAATTATGATATTATTCGACACGGTATTATGACATGTTTGTTAATACCAAACAAATCAAATGTCAAATGTCAATGTAAAAATTGAATCGTGTTTTATTTTTGTATTAATAGGTACGTTAGGTGTTTAGAAAATAATTAAATAATTGATCGTTTGTGCACCTTTTAAAAAACAAGAAGAATTGTGTTCACATTTTATTTCTAAAATAGAGTAAATAAAATTATTCTGGCAAGTACCTATATGTCATCATTGTTGTTGATCAAATCCAAACGCGTCACAGTAGACGAAGTCAGAACTATTCCAAGCCGCTGACTAACTCCATATTTACCGCCGTGAGTTTAAACGCATTTCAATAGTTCGCCTAGATAATACGTTGCGATAGTAGTGTCCTGATGGCCGTGAGATTGTTCGAAACCGGGAAGAGGATATTCAACTTTCGGTCTCTAATAGGGATGATGACACATGTTGAATTTTATAACGAAATCTAGTGAAATAGATAGCAAACGAGCAATTTATCACAATAATGTGGATATTAAAATAAAATAATTACAAAAATCTAGTTTTTTTTAACTTCCAAAAACGATAAAAGTAAGGGTACCATTCGATTCTTTACATTTCATGCAAAAAAATATTGTATAGCAACTATACAGGGTGTCCCAAGAAGTAGTGATATACTGAAGCTGGGAGGTAGAGGACCTAGAGGGCTATCTGAATCACCCCCATGTATGTTCCGCGATTTTTCGTATTTTCGGAGTTATGATTTTTTTTAATTTTTCACCTATCGCCGAGTACGATGAGATTTTTATTTATGGTGACGTGAATTATTGCGGTAGATGCTTGATTTTTTTTGTGTGCTAAGTTGATAGATAGGCCAATTCAGTATGGTAACATTTACTATCGTTAGATCTTTGAATGGAATTAAAAAAAAATTAATGCCAAGAAAGATAAAATTACCCAGTATGTTCACAACTTCAAGGGCGCTTAGAAAAATAAAACGTACTGGGTAATTTTATCTATCTTGGCATTATTTTTTTTTTTAATTCCATTCAGAGATCTAACGATAGTAAATGTTACCATACTGAAAAATCGCGGAACATACATGGGGGTGATTCAGATAGCCCTCTAGGTCCTCTACCTCCCAGCTTCAGTATATCACTACTTCTTGGGACACCCTGTATACATAAACGCAATATTTCACCGACAAAAACGCAATTTTCTTGTTTTGTCCATACTACAATATGGGCTCCCAGAGACCTTGACGTCACGTTCCCTTATCGTTTTGTTTAAGGCGTTTCGCGAGTGAAGTGCGACTGTCGGCCTTTGACTACAACTTCTGACTTTTGTGTTACTTTAATGCAATGGGTCCCATATAGACATTTGATTCTAAAAACAAACCCGATCGATTGATACCATAAATGAAAATTAGTCATGTAGCCTATCTTAACTGGAACATTTTTTGTTTGTTAAGTAGAAAAAGAACATTGATTGTTGACATCCAACATTAATTTGCTTATTTGCTTTATATTATCAGATGGGTCTGGCCACAAAAAATTACACCTTTAAAAATAAGATACATCAGAAAACTCAATAAGAATAAAATGCCGAGTGACCCTAGACCAAAGAATAGGCATCGCCATTTGGCGTAGGAATGTAGCCAGCCTTATGGGCACCCTTCCACAAGGGACAGACCGTAAGTTTAGTTTATACTTAATTGTACCTAATGTTAGATCACAGAAATAGGACACAGGAATCTCATGCCTGAAGCATTCCACTAGAGTGTGCTGTGGAATGCTACTAGGTATCAGATAGTTTCTGTACTCGATTGATCGAGCTACGTTAAGAAGGTATTTATTAGTCAGTTTTAATCGTCAACCGACAATAAGGAGATTAGTGAGTTTGAGCTACGAATGAATGAGAATTAATGAATGAATGAGTTATGGAACAGACTTACTGCACCGGTGCGAAAGGCGATGTTTGTAATCCATTATAGATCCAAGAAAATACGCGACTTCAATTTACATACATGGTGTAAGATATATGCACAGGTATTAAACCTAATGGCTCTCATCATTAACCTTACGGTTAACTTAGCTGTTTATTTTTTGTTTGCATATAAGTTTAATGTTACTTGTAGTAAGGTTCAATATAGAAAGATTCTTGTCGAATTAACGTGTGATTGTCATGTTAAAGTTACATCGTTTAGCACCTTACAGTATTAATTGTTGGAGATAAGAGACTTTTAACGGTACTTAAAAAGTTTTGGGTGTTCGATGCTTGTACACAACTTTTTGTGCTTAAATTTACGTATGAACCAATGTATAGTTCTGTTTTTTTATATTACTCGCACTTCTTAACAACTTTTTTTAGAAGGGTAACCGGGCACTTTGAAAACTAAAACTTTAATAACAGTTGCTTAAAAAAATAGAGTTCGATATTCGAATTTGTTTTTTTTTCGGACCGAAGCTAATGCGCTGGCTGTCGCGCGCCGCGTTGTGCACTACTGGTGAGACGCGCACGCGCCGGACCCATTGATATGTGGAAAACCGAGTGGGAATGTACCGGGAGGACTAGTGACTTGGGAGGAGGGTAATGGATGAAAACTGTACCATCTTTTTTATTATTAAGGATGAAAAATACAAATATCAACTTGAAATAGTTATATATTCAATATTTTCATACAGATACCATTATGCACGTAACACGCAGCATATTTTAAAGTAAAAATTTAGAACGCTATGTTTTTTTTTCAAACGCAAATACGAAATTAGGTGTTGTTGTTCAACTATGATATTATGATATATATGATTCAAAAAACGTTAAACAAATTAAAATTATCTCTTTGAGAGTGTGTGCTATTAAACAAAATAACAATTTTTGCACGAAAAATGATACTAGTCCTTCATTACATTAAATAGTTTCTGATGAACTGAAACAGAACATGGAAAAGCAAGCGCAATACCTAAAACACTTTAACGTTATGCACCTAGTGCATCTCATACATCACTAATGCATCCAACATCATAGAGTAGCAGATTTAGTTTCGTAAAGCTCGAGAATCGAATAAATCACTCAATCAATCGACGTCACTCGATCGATTGAATCAACATTCGAAATTTAAACCCAGTACGGTAAAGATGAAGGAAAAACTAATTTGGAGTCAAGTTTTAGCCGATTTTATTTATAATCTTGTGAAAATATTCCGTTCGGTAAGTAAATTGACGATCTACAAAAATGTGATCGACTTATTTATGTATGGTACCTACCACATTTTACATTAGTACTGTAGCACGAAGTAGTTCATTTTAGTTCTTTTGTCTGGGGAATAAAATTCATATCTGCATACGTTTTTGACTTGTCAACAGAGTAGTGCATATCATTGTTTAATATTTCAGCGTCAGTTTCTGATACACACGACGTATATGAAGAAAAAACAGCATTTTCTGTAGAATTCGCTACGGCAGGAAGTTATTGATAGTACTTTAGGTGATGAATTTACTTAAACAATATTTTTTCCCACAAAATTTCATTTCATAAATTGGAAAATTGGTACATTAAATTTTTAAGAATAAATAACATTATCATAAATATAAGGACATATTTCCTAATTATGTTTTCGATGTCCGCCCGAAACATCAAGCATCGTAATGTATGTTTCATTTTATAAATACCTAAGTACTAACGTTACAGCTTATGGCCTTAAAGTCATTCAAAACACAATTAATAAAAAATAATGTGTCAAAATTGCAAATATTATGAGCAGATAAATATAAATATCTGGGTGACCGAGCTTCGCTCGGAAAACATATAAAAAACTCGAAAATGCGCGTTTACCCAGAGATAAGACCTAGCTTAATCGATTTTTCGCCCCCGAAAACCCCCATATAGCAAATTTCATCGAAATCGTTAGAGCCGTTTCCGAGATCCCCGAAATATTTATATATATATAAATAAACAAGAATTGCTCGTTTAAAGGTATTAGATAGATAGATATGTGTACCTCTACGGGTTGTATTTCATAGCCGATTCAGATGTAGCATTTCATCACAGACGAATGAACGTACGTTACAATACCGCGGCAAAATCTGCCAAATTATTCAAAATGACCACATGACAACAGCTAATAAAATGAACAGTTAGATGTGTCCCATCAGGTATAACAGATATTTGGAAATCCGTTTGAAATTGAAATTTATAGCGAAAGAATCACATAATAGTGAGCTTTTCAATTGCTGTTACTGCTGTAAATGGTTGATGGGGCAGAATGATTTAATGTCTGTGGTCTTATTTTAGTACATTGCAGAAACTTCATTCAATGTCATTTCACGTTTATTTATTAAGTAATAACTTACGCCTAAATCATAATCATATCTACACATTTCATTTTCTACGCAGCGTCATAAAATAATCATTTTAGTGTTATTCAATATTCTTGTGACAAAATGGTAATTTCTGGACACATTTTGCAACAAAGTAGGTAGACTGTTTACGTTAAATTATACATTCTTGATTAGCGAATAAATATTGGCATTAGGCTTGAGCATGTTTTACGTGGTTCCTGAGAATCTCTTGGCTAATCTTTTTAAACTTGTAGGTTTGTATATGTATGACAATAAACACTTCATTGCTAATTAAATTTATAAATAGCTGTTACTCACAAAATAATGGTTCGCATTGTATTCAATAAATTGTTATTGTAATAAAGTGTTATTAAACTCTAATCTAAGTTTCTGTCTCACCACATTGGAAATGTCATCGGTCGATCGTCTATTTTATTTTAACAATTTCTAGAAAATTCGGCGTAATGCGTAATTGTTATTTTAGTCGAGTGGTTTTATTCTAAATCATAGTGCATTAAGGTAATTTAGCGTAGCAGGATCATTCTCTGAGAATAAATATGTCTGCGTTTGCGTCTAATTGCCACGACTCTTTTCAAACAGTTTGTAATATGGGTCGCGGCATTTTAGACCGCACAGACATATTTTTTGAGAATGACCCCCTAGGCCTAGCCAAGCGTTCTAATAATTAGCTATCGATCCTAAAAGTAAACTCATTTCTGTGCTTGCACTGTAACCTGTAACTGTAACTGTAACTTTCAAGATTCTATCAATTAGGATAGGTACTTACTCTGAAATACATACCTAATAATGTAAGTGCATTTTAATGTGAAGAAATAGATCGTTTCGGGATTCGAGAGATCGTTAGTTTCATTAATAACACATCGGTGGCAAAGAAGCACACGGGGCGCCTGATGGTAAGCGGTCACCGTAACCTATTGACGATTGCAACTCCGGAGTGGTATATGCGCATTGCCGACCTCTTAAAAATCAGTACACCTTTTCCGACGAACCCAAGACTATAGCCCCTCGAGAAAACCTCTGCAAAAAGCTCATTCCACAGCCGGAGTGAACGCGGGAGGGAATTCCTCTTAAATCGCACAGTGCGCGACCATATAAGTAAGTCTGTATTAGAAAGACACAGTCATAATAAAGGACTCGTTCATTTAGAGTCTTCTTAACCATTTAACCGCCGTAGACTGATGAAAGAAAAATCACATCAAATAAGGGCAGAGGTAAACAATATAGCTGAACCACAAAATAATTGTCACATTGAGAATTGACGCTTTAGGCAAACCTCTCTTATTAGGTAAATTAATTGTTTGTTAAATTTTGATGTAACAGTAAATATAGTGAATATTTTTATAATACAACCAGTATTATGTTTTTTTTTTAAACTGTACTATAAACTGTATATAAGACATACAAAATCGGGCTCATTTCGCCGCGGTATGATAAATAAGACGAAACTTCGTGTAACTTCGTACCGCCGGCGACACGAGCACGCTCGGTGAAACATTCTGTGGCGGTTAAAAGGTTAAAACGAATAGTTCCTAACAAGCGTTAGGAGTTGTCACATAGAGAGTACGAGTAAAGTACGTAACATATTACACATGACAATAGGCACCAACATTGTCACCAAGCGAATACATAATTTACCTTTAGCCATAAAATCAAATATTCAGTGTCATTGGCACACATACAATGGCAATAAAAGATTTATGTATTCGCATTGATACAGATGAGGTAGGTTTGGGAGGTTTAAATGGAAAACTACATAACATAGGTAGGTACCTAATAATAGTTAGGTACATATTTAAATAACAATGGTAAATGGTAACCACTGAAATTTTTCGCCGAAAAACACGTAATTTTAAATAAATCGGATTAATTTGGAAATCCAAGGAATACATTGCGGACCATTGAGGTGACATCAATTCAGCCGGCCGATCAAATGACGCAATGTAATGAATGCGAGTTCTCGCGCCGTCTAAATGAGCCCTAAAGGTTGGCGCATAGCGACATCTACTATTTTTCCTTTAATATATATAAAAGTAATATTGATTTCTTCTTAACATGAAAGATAAATCCGTTCCTTCGAAAGCTTGGAAAGCCTCATACATTTTTATGTACTTCAAACGAGTTGTACACATCGATCAGTCGTGTTTAGTATGAGGCGCCGGCGCAAGATCCGCGATTAGAGGCACGAGCCTATTCTGTCAGGCTAGGCGGCACTACAAACAGGTAAGTACGAGTACTTCATCGCGATAGGCTCGAAATTGGCGCTACAGGCAAAATACAAGGAAAGTCAAGTCTCAATTTGAAGTTTAACATTTACTATGTCATCATTTTCCTCGCGTTGTCCCGGCATTTTGCCACGGCTCATGGAGCCTGGGGTCCGCTTGGCAACTAATCCCAGTAATTGGCGTGGGCACTAGTTTTACGAAAGCGACTGCCATCTGACCTTCCAACCCAGAGGGTAAACTAGGCCCGTATTGGGATTAGTCCGGTTTCCTCACGATGTTTTCCTTCACCGAAAAGCGACTGGTAAATATCAAATGATATTTCGTACATAAGTTCCGAAAAACTCATTGGTACGAGCCGGGGTTCGAACCCGCGACCTCCGGATTGCAAGTCGCACGCTCTTACCGCTAGGCCACCAGCGCTTCTACATACAACACAACATTTACTATGTATAAGATAAATATGCAACTTTAGGAACAAATCAAATTATTTTATTAAATATGTTTTGATTTGTGTCTTTTTAAATTAATCACGCATACTAAATTTTTTGTCGAATACTAAATAAAATGTGACCAAACTTTCCAACACCGGATCGGCTTCCGCCACTTGTACGGCTTAGTCACTTTTTCTATAGTATATGACTTCTATTTCAGTTTATATAAATATGCGTTAATAGCTTTACAAATTTACGGTGAGCTTAATTTTTTTTTACTTACATTACATATGCACATTACTACCACATATGCAATTTTTAGGGTTCAGTACATCACTCGCGTGATGTCCGTCTCAGCTAATTTGCTTCGAAATTACTTCCTTCTTTTGACAAAATGTGTCAGGTGTATGGTATAGTTATAGGTAGTATGCTCTAGTTTACCCTCATATGCATACAAACACCAAACTATATTACCTACTTAAAATCAAATAGCATTACAATTGACAAAATTCGGTCAATAAATTTTAAGTTATTCGTCAAGAAATTATGCATTAAAACATTGAGGTGTACAAGAGACGACATCTCGAACAAAATGTTTCCGCACCTCAGAGAAGTGCATGCACTTCTTTGCTTTTAGTACGTCACCGACCATTGACGAGATGCCACACATGTACAGAAAATTAAAAAAAAAACTAAAAAAATAAATATTGCCTTCGTGCGTGTTAAAAATATGCAACAATAGCACAAGAAAATATAATAAAAGGGATGGAATAACATTTCACCGGTAAGCAATGGAATAACTGTTGATTTACTATTATTTAGTTTTCAAAGTAAATGTTTGGTCGTAGAAAAAGTATTGTATGCAACGTTGTGTAACTGAGTCAAAAAATACTCGTGGCGTCTTTATTAACAATTTTCGGCTTCGCATGCATGCATGCACTTCTCTGAGGTGCGGAAACATTTTGTTCGAGATGTCGTCTCTTGTTATATACCTCAATGCATTAAAATGACATCACGGTGTCAGCGATAAGAATCGCTATTTTGATTGACCAATTAGCAAGTCCCGCGGTACTAATGGGATGCAAATGGCGTGAAGATATCCAGAATACCCCCGCCAACATGGAACCAGACATACATTTCCCATTTTAGGAGAAAGATTCTCACCCGTGAGATGAATATTACGTTTTCTAGAAAATTCCTCGAGTGACTTACTATGTAGCAGATTCGTAGATTGAATGAGATGTGTAAAGTCGTAGATTCTTGCCTCGAATCTAACAGTGAATGTTGACTATGTTATAATTAAATCAACGAATATGTGCTACGTAGGTTATCATACGCAAGAAATACATATTTCGCTGAGAACTATTCAATCTTTAAGTACTTTTATGCAAATTTGATTGAAGATGAGATATCTTGTTTAATAAGCAATCATTTTTATGAACATTATATTCTCGCTATTTTAATAAATTAATATTGGATTTAGACTAAAAATATGTCCTTTTTGGAAGCTACTTCAATTTCCTTGGCCATGTCTAAGGTAAACGTCCCAGTGCTCGACATACTAATGGCCAATAGATGACATTAACACATAAGATTTCTAACAAATACAACAATACCATTATTATCCCAGCAAAGTGTTCCAGCCATGTCACTAACTATTCTAATCAGTACTGTTTATTATACGATCTTTTTACTGCCTTCAAAGTGTTTATTTCGCAATAATAGCGTTATTACTTCTCTTACAAGTACTCTCGACCTCACTAAATACATGTTATGTTGTATACGGCATACGAGTCTACTTGGTTATTCAATTGACAACAGAGATTTTGAAGTCGCATACATAAGACGTCGCAACAAAATGTACCTATCCAGTAAGCTATTTATTTATGTTTTTCTAAAAGTTTACTGAAATAGTACATTACATACCTAGGGAGGTGAATTCGTGAATGCTCCAGATCGCAGGTGTTTGTATATGCCATAAATACATATAATAATATATAAATATGCTAATATAAATATGCGATCTGGGGCTTTACGAATTACCGCCCGTGGTTTGTCTAAAGTTTTACGTGTTGCCTTGGCCAGGAAGCGAGATTTTCTCCTCGCGTAGCGGGGAGAAAATCCCACTTACGGGCCTAGGTGACCTAAAAATCTTGAAACTAAAAATAATAGTTAATGCGGAGGCCACACCTCGCATTACACGCGAGTTACTTCCAATAAAAATTCTATATATCTGTCTAGCCCATTTTCATCCACCCAAGGGTTTAATTTCAAAATAATTTCTTAATAGAACTCTACATTTGGATAATATGCGATTCTTGCAAAGTTCTTACCTTTAAGTTTTACGTTGTGTTTCAGTATCACAATAGCAATTTTAGTTAAAAATGTGCTAGTCTATCAATAACAGGATCTCAATAACTTCTTAATAAACCAGTTTATGATCTAGCCACCTTGGTTTTACATGTTATTGTTGATTTTATTGCGATTTGATGACGACAGTTGACACGCTCCAGAACTTCTCAGTATTTACTAAATGACTTCATAATGGTCAAATAGATTCTACGAAAATGCTCCACGTTTAGATGAACATTTGTTTAAGAAATTTGTGTCTATTGGGGTCAAACACAAAACTGTGTTCGCGTCTTTCCTTAAAAGTTAAGGGCTATATAGAGGTAAAGTTTCATATTTGCCCACAGGAGAGAAAACTGTACAGTTCGCGCGAATACACAAGTTTTCTCTCCTATGGGCAATTGTACATGAATCGTTAACTTTCTCTGTTGTATTTTTAAGAAGCCCAGCATCTGCTTTTGTCTTCCGACTGTTAATCTGGCTTACCAAGCCATCAACAGTTTAACCCACAGTTCTTTCACAGCGATATGTTTAACCCTTATTTTATCACCTATCATATCTGCTGGATGTCGTTTGTGCAGTACTGGACATGGCTTCCCCAAGAATCTTCAGCACAACCGATCGTGCACTGCCCCCATCTAACGGTTCTCTGCGACCTCAACTTTGCCACTATGCAACCAAAAACATTTATAACAAAACGTTACATGCATGAATTACACGATACAAATGCTAAGAGCCGGCCATTACAATAGCTTATTGGTCGTATAAAAGTCATATAAGGCTTGCACGGGCACGAGCGGCGCCAGCGCACATTTACCTACCACTTAGTGACTGCAATGCGTGTTAATAGTATTTTATTGGCGACCTTTTATAGATTATCGTGACTGTGATTTTGTTGTGAATAAAATACACATCTTACCGTTATATGCTGTAAGGTCAGTGGGTAGAGAAAGCTAGTTTTGCGACGTGTGCTTGAGTTATTTGGTTTGGTTTTATTTTATTTTTGTATCGTACCGTAACTCAACCGTTTTTATTAGGGTTCCGTACCCAAGGGGTAAAAACGGGACCCTATTACTAAGACTCCGCTGTCCGTCCGTCCGTACGTCCGTCCGTCCGTCCGTCTGTCACCAGGCTGTATCTCACGAACCGTGATAGCTAGACAGTTGAAATTTTCACAGATGATGTATTTCTGTTGCCGCTATAACAACAAATACTAAAAACAGAATAAAATAAAGATTTAAGTGGGGCTCCCATACAACAAACGTGATTTTTGACCGAAGTTAAGCAACGTCGGGCGGGGTCAGTACTTGGATGGGTGACCGTTTTTTGCTTGTTTTGCTCTTTTTTTGTTGATGGTGCGGAACCCTCCGTGCGCGAGTCCGACTCGCACTTGGCCGGTTTTTTTGCTTGTTTTGCTCTATTTTTTGTTGATGGTGCGGAACCCTCCGTGCGCGAGTCCGACTCGCACTTGGCCGGTTTTTTTTTGAACATGTTTTACTGCATTCTAGCAAAGCTATTGGAAAATAATTCTTGAGCACTGTTTTCCGCAATAAAAATCTTATCATTATATATATATATAATATATATATAATAATCTTAATAAACTTTGGTTAATTATTTTGACCTATTTTTTTGTTCCTAGTGTTCCTTCAATTAATACCGAAAATAACACATGAAAAAGTTATTTTATTTGCTAAGAGATTTTATTAGTTAGTTATTTGACTACTTTGAATTTGAAGAGAAATAAAAGTAAATAAACAAATAATTATTTGTATTTTGTACGCAGTTTATTTGTGTCCTACTAAACATAGGTTGCAACATAGAACGATGTGTGGGGCATTTCCAATGTTGTCCTAAACCACTTTTTTGACAACTATGAACTACGAGAAACATGTTATATCATGCCAAATGTGTCAAATGACATCTGACGTCGATGGGGAACAAAGCGGGACACATTACAAACGCTTACAGAACTTGGGCAGATCAAAAGCTTAGGTAAAGACCAGTATAAAACCTACTCACGGGCCTAGTAGGAACTTGCTGTACCTAGTTGCAAGAGCGGGAGACAGCTAACTATATTACTTTGTCAATATGACGTAGCTGCTTCCTGATTTTCCACCACTAAAGGATCTCACGCTAGACCGGTCCGGCCCGAGGCATCCCACAGGTCATTTTCTATGAAGGCTGATCGGTGATCACGTGGTGCATACTTATAGAAAACGAAGCGCCGGAAGCTCCGGCCCGGCCCCGGCCCCTCAAGCGCTATTTATCCATTATTAATAGGTTCAAAGGATGTAAAGTGGCTAAGAAACCTGGAGCTCACGTAAGATTGGTCCTCATGAGAGATTCATTTGTTTGCGCGCACGCAAGTTACGGGAATATACGGCCGGGACGCGGATCGCATTCCGAGGCGAAATGAATCTATCGCCAGAACAATAGTTTCAATAAATTTACGATAACGGCGAACATGTCCTTGCCGATACATTGCAACGGGGCACTTTATAGCACAGACTTATAACGTTTGCACAGCTTATAACAGAAATAGCTTTTAATGGAAAAAAGCCATGACTTATGTAAATATAAAATCAGTTCAGAGAATTTAAAATTATGAAATGAAATGAACTTTGGAGTTATCAATTATCCTTTGAAAGATTTTTTAAATAAACAGTCTGTCAGTGGAGAGTGTAAAATGGAGGGACCTTAATACGATATGAAAAAGCTATACAAACAGAAAGGCGTACCTTCGTGGCACTGACGTCCTCTTAGTAAAAAACAGAAGTTTTTTTGGGGAAAGGTAGGTACCACATTAATGGCTCAAACGATATCATGTTTAAAACAATTTTCCTGAAAAGTATTTATTATCAGTTCTTCTTCTTCAGTCGGTCCCTCAATACTGAGGATCGTGACATCATGTCCTTCTGTTGAAGACCAGGTTCCTCCATAGGGTTCTGTTCCCCGCCAAGCGCATGGCCTCGTGCAGTTTTAATTGCATAGGTGCCGTAATTTGAGTACACCATCTAGTAGGAGGAGGGGCCTGAGGTCTCGAGCCTTCAACTTTGCCCGTCATTATTACTCTTTCCAGGCTATCAGGAGAGCGACGTGAGAGGTGTCCGAAGTATGCAAGCATTTGGTCCTGGCATATCGTTGACAACCGGCGTTTTATGCGTAGCTTCTCTAGTATCAGTTATATTCACTTTTTTTAATTCTATACACCCAACTTAAAAGTTACAGGAGAGTGGCATTTTTTTGGACTTTCAAAACAATTAATATCCAGTTTTCAATTGTAGTCATATGCCAGGGGCTTTCATTTCGTTTCTCGATACAATCTTAAGCGGCGTTCTATTAGTGAGTGAACAATCTTCTGCTCGCACTACTCTGTGAATTTAGTCAATCGCCTATTCAGGACGTTTTATTGCAACGAATAATAGGCCACAATCGAACACAAATTATTGGCTAAGATGTTACCATGCGGACTCAGTACTTTTATGATCCACATTTTAGTGAATAATTGATACGTCACAATTTTGGTATTTATTTCTTTTAACAAGATATAAAGTACCGAGATTAAAATTGAAGTGGGTAGATTAATTTTAAAATTAATTTAATATACCTATACATCATAACCTTTTCTTGCAATAATGATGGAAAGATTCACGTTCAGTGCCTCGGTGTTCCAATTAAATTATTAACGTAAATCGTGAAAATTTAATTTATCAACTTTCTATCGATCAATCAGCAAAATACTAATACTATTATTTAACATGCTGTATTGACAGTTTCATGAAAACAAATGAATACTCCACACCTTGCAGAGATTGACGATCTTAGAATTTTCCTGCCCACCGCCACCAAGGCCGGGAAGCGTACAAATGCTTAGAGATTTACGTTCAAGAGAGAATGTCTGGTAAAAGTATTCTTAACAATCTTAATTCTTAACTTACAAGACCCCTGGACACAAATGGCTCGGAGACCGGGCCTGGTGCAGGGAGTTCCATCCGCCACCAAGGTCCGTGAAGCGTAGAAATGCTTCCGCTGAAGACTTTAGTTTTTGTTCAAGAGGAAATGCCTGGTAAAAGTATTCTTAACAATCTTAACTCTTACCTTACAAGACCCCTGGACACAAATGGCTCGGAGACCGGGCCTGGTGCAGGGAGTCCCATCCGCCACCAAGGCCAGTGAAGCGTAGAAATGCTTTCCAAGAGGTCTGCAGTTCAGGGTGCATGGAGAATCGCCTGGCAACAAGGAGTAAGATGTGAGCGTAAGGGTAACATTCCATTTCTGACCGCAGCTGCACTACTAGTACTGAATGCGTCGCTGTCACTGTCAATTTCCATAGTAAAATGAACAGTAGTGCAGCTGCGGTTGGAAATGGACTGTCACCTTTATGGTACATATGTTGACTTGCAGTGTTGGCCGAACGCTAATTGCAATTGACCATTAACCAGAACAAATTGAACCGTAAACCGTAACGGACGATTACAGTTTACGGTTCAGTTTATAATGGTTAATGGTCAAAAATAGTCATTTGCATATTAACGTTTCGGCCAACACTGTTGACTTGTACTGGTGTATGTGTAGGCGTAAGGTGCAAGTGTAACTGTAAACACACCTTTGACGTCGACTGTAAAACCATCTATTTACAATGAATATTTTGTACAACGGCATGCACTTAAATACAGGGAGACAACTAGAGGCACTTGAAGTGGTCCGCGAATTAACAATATCAAACAAAACCACTAAAACCTTACTGTCAAACAACTTATGATCCTTGCCAAAAAATAAATTTTCATTATCATCACTACTCGAAAATGTCCGACAAAATCCTATTGTTAAAGAGCTTAGCTAACTTCTCGTGACACTAGTTACAAAATTACGATACTGCAATTTTAAAAATTTACCTATTTTGACGGCACCGTGTCATCAGTTCGTTGCCAAACATTCATGGTAAATAATTCCTCCTGGTACTTTGTTAACCTCTCAAGTTAAGGTAAAACGTGGAATTTTGTAGTCACGAAAAAGTGAAACAGAGTATTAGAGAGGTACTTATTTACATAAACACAATTGGTATCGATGATTGGCATCGGAATCGTGCGTTTGGGAAGACCCTTGTATTGAGAAACTGAATTAATGAGAATCTGCTTGAAACCACAAAATAAATATATATGTAGTCTGTGTTGAAACGAACGAAAACTCAAAACGTTCAGACCGCTATCATAGCCATTGATATTTTTCCCTTGAATAACGGCAAGTCGAGTTTGCTACTTGTCACAAGATGTCGCTAGTATCTATAACATGTGACGAGCGTGTGTAAATAACCAGAGACGATTAAAGAACAGAGGCAGCTTACGCTTACATAAAATTCAGATTCTTTGCTGAGCTATTGTGAGAAGTGAGAATATACGTTAAATAATTTGAAAAAGAGTAGGAAACCTGACTTAGGGCTGATTTAAACGACGCGCGAACTCGCATGCTATTTTAGTTACATTGCGGACTGTTGGTTACGTCCAATTCAACTGACCGATCAAAACCCGCAATGTATTAATTAAACTCGCATGCGAGTTCTCGCATCGTCTAAAGGGCTCTTAGGGCTCATTTAGACGGCGCGCGAACTCGTATACGATTTTAGTTACCTACATTATGGACCATTGAGGATACAACAATTCAGCCGACCGATGAAACTACTCAATGTAATCAAACTCGCATGCGAGTTCTCGTCCCGTCTAAATGAGCCCTTACTTTTGCAATACCGGTAGCGAAGATAACAATAACGTTGATGTAAATAAAAGTAATAAGTAAAAAGTACTGACCGTCTATATAAGGGACCCAGGTGTAAAACCGCCCCCGGAACGGCCGGCGGTCATACGCCGAGCACTGCTCAGCTCGCATGTCTGTTGCACTCGTGACCCCGGAGTGACATGGCTGCAACAAAATACTTCAAGTTATGGCCAATAACATTAATATTACTGCTTATTAGCAGTAGGTATATAGATATCAATCGGGGTATAATATATGTAAATAGAACTCATTATCTTTCTTTTACTAATACCTAATTCTTCTGATCAATGCGAATAACGCGACTCGTGTATCAATATTTATCGACATTAGTCGTTATTCAAAATAGAGATTACTGCACATTTAAGACATTTCAAATTACCTAGTGTAAAAATGATTTTCACGATGAACTTACCTAAAGTTTAATGATTTCTTTAAGTTTTTTTACAGAATGATATATTTGGAGTCAAAACTACGTGCCAACACTTGTTGACATAAAAGCAATGGCATGAAACATGATATACCTAATTCTATGCTAAAACATTTATGTGCGAAAAGATTATTTGCTAGACTAACTAGGCGTTTGGCATTGGCACAGAAATCTGGTGATGAAAGTGCATTTCAAGCTTAATATTTATCACTAGCGTAGTTTTTAAGACTAAGAAACATTAAATTCAGAGATACATACTAACAAAATTTTGTAAATACTAATAAAACACAGTCTCTTAAATTTCCACTTTGGTACAATATTGCAGGTTAACTAATACAATCGAATAGTCAAATAAATAAAAATGACATATATATCATCGCCATCGAATTTCGAAATTAATCATAGACTTTACAGTTGCTTCAAGCTTATAAAAGCTATTAAATGAAACAATACTAATGTACATTTGTAATTCAATCGTCGCTGGTAATCAAGAGCTTTTAGTCGGCGCTTATCAGTCTTCGAGCCACAACGAACAAATCATTACGTTTTTATTGCCGTGGCTGGAAATGTTCCGTGAATGAGTTTTGCGTTTATTATACGTTTTATCGATTGTTTTGTGTCAGAGGAAATGATTTATTAATATGTTTTAATGCACATTTCACGAAATGCATTTAAATGCATTTCGTGAAATCCGTGTGCGTGAAATGTGTGTAAATCTGTGGTCTCTGCCTACTCCTCCGGGAAATAGGCGTGATTATATGTATGTATGTGTACATTTCACGAATAAATAGTTATCAACATGTTTTTCTATCCATCACATCAACCTGTGACAATATAACAAGACGGGGATTTAGATGCCCGTTAGTTCTGGTCGTAGCTCGCTAAGCACTGAGCGGACAGCCGTGCAGTCTGGCCCGTCTGGGACCGCGAATATCACTCCTAGGTTGTTACTTTTTGTAATTTTCAAAAAAAAAACATCGATGAGCGCATTCATAGAAGCAATTTTCATATGTGTAAAAATTGCTACAATTTTTTAATGGTGTGTTTTAGTTTAGGTATCAATCGCTTGCGCTACATCAACGAAACGTTTTTTGAGTCTGTCTATGACTCTTCCATATTAGTGCGACAGTGACAGTTGCGTTACGTTCGCTATGGAGCGTAAACGATTGGCATGTTGGCTACGCACACATACATTTTTTTATGCAGGGGTGCTAAGCTAATAGGTTTTCTGATACATCGTCACATTTTATAGGAATGTGGTAATGCTGTAGATACGCAGTGTTAGTTGCCAATAGGGGACCAACGTCTTACTGTCTTAGTTAAAATTCAAAACTTACAGCCATATTGCACTGGTGATATCGCCTCGCGACCCCGACACAGTCCGCGCCGCGGGTTTGCCTGGATACCCGCACGGTTGGCATTGGAAGCATCGTATTAGTGGAGCCAGGCCTGAAACAAACAGATGGTTGTTAAGTTAAACTCACTATTAGACTCGGCTGTCTGAAACAAACAGATGGTTGTTAAGTTAAACTCACTATTAGACTCGGCTGTCTTTCTATGATACCTCAAGGCCGGATGCTTGAAAAGTCGACCGACCAAAGGATTCCAAATCAGGAGTGAACTGTGTGAAAATTTCGGGGTAACGCAAAATAACTGCATATGAGAGTAATTAAGTTATCCTAGAGTAAAACACATAAGTGCCCATGAATCATTATTTCAGCTTTCATTGCGAATTACTTTCGTGGATATAATCATATCATTTTTGAAGAAGTGGTGCCGTTTTGCAATATCAGGTATCCTGAAATGACCTCAAAATCTACAGCCAATATGAACTATGACAAAAATAATAATCTACATACAAAAAACTATAAGTAACATTTTTCAATTAACAGTCGTCGTTGCTCATTTAAAAGACAGATAAATCCGACCATTCTAATTACACTTCACACTTAAGTACTGTTTCCTTACAAAATAGAGACGAAATAAAACTTAAGCGGTACCACAAAGCCTTGTAATGAAATTAACGACGTAAGTTACAAATTGCCTCAAACGGGCTAATCCAATTTACTTTTTTTAAATTATTCTTACTTAGGGTTCTGTAACCGAAAATAAATCTAAAACCGGAATAGCCAGAAGCTTTCCGTTAATCTTATCACGTCTGGTAAGAGATATCTTACCTCTATAAACTTTAAATTACTTATTATTATTGGTGAGTCCTATATACAATACCTACATCTATTTCTTTGGTACTTAATATACTCACTGACTGATTACAATACAACATGACTTAAATTTTCACTTTTTAGAATTCCATAGTGAACTAGAAACCCTTATAAATTTTATCTCCGTCTGTCTGTCTTTTCCCGACTTAGCTCGCTAACCGTTAGTGCTAGAGATCTGTAATTTGGTTTGGATATACATACCTACATATAAATCAATCACCCCGTCAAAGTGGTAAAATAAAAACTAGGAAAAAAATCAGCCCTGTGGTATAGGCTGTTGTATGATAGGTATTTAGATAGGTAAAACGAATATAGGTTTTCAAGAAACGTTTGATATGACTTTTAGTTTTAATATGATGTGAATTTTTCTATCGTTTATTTTGTATAAAATAATAACTTCAAAAATAATTGTTTCGAAAGGAAAAATTATATCTACAACTTTAACGAATCACAAATCACAGGGTCCTTCGAAATTCCTCAACTACATCGAGTCCATAACTCATCTAGACTTATTACCCCACTAATTTGAATGTGTACTCTGCCCTTACGTGTACATGACAAATGGCGCCTATCCTAATTTGTCGAGGATGTTATACGGCACGCTATCAACAGGACTTCGTTATATTTCTTGTCATAACTAATAAGTATTCTAAAATAGCTCTTAAAGCATTTATTTAAGGTTTAGACTAAAGCTTTATGAAGTAGATATAGTAATTTGAAGGAATTTCATGTCGTGTCTAATCGTGTGTGTGTCGTTTTATGATTAAACGTTTGTGGAACGGCTAAATAAAGATTGTTTGAGTGACATAACAATCCAAGCAAGTAGTTAGTAAAATTCTTGTTGCAATTCTATCATCATTAATTATGCGTATTAAATTGCCTCATTGATCTTACGATGGAAAAATTGAAGACAACAAAGAAATATATTTTTCATCGATACCTCTTTTACAGAAAATCGGTACATTGTGCATTGTTATATTTTACTAGAAACCCAAAATTTATTTACATATGTGGACTCCTAGCACGCTTGCCCAAATCACTCCAGTCTCAACTAATTAATTATCAGTGATCGGAATTGGTAGTGCCATTTCACGGGACTTCGGTGCGTTAGCTTAGTATGGATATACCTTTTCACCCCGGGTTTTCATATTACCTACTTCAATAGGGATGATGACCCATGTTGAATTTTATAACAAAATCTAGTAAAATATATAGCAAATGAGTAATTTATCATAATAATGTGAATATTAAAATAAAATACGGAAATGTTACAAAAATACAGGACCTGAAAGTTTCAAACCTTAAGTTTTTTTACAACTTCCAAAAACGATAAAAGTAAGGGTACCATTCGATTCCTTACATTAAAAAAAAAAATTAAAATTATAGCAACCATTATATACATAAACGCAATATTTCACGGACAAAAACGCAATTTTCTTGTTTTGTCCATACTTCAAGATGGGATCTCAATGACCTTGACGTCACGTTCAGTTTTCCTTTTGTGAGGGGCGTTTCGCGAGTGAAGTGCGACTGTCGGACTTTGACTATAATTTCGGACTTTTGTGTTGCTTTAATGTAATGGGTCCCATAATCAGACATTTGATCCTAAAAACAAACCCGATCGATTGACCATAAATGAAAATTAATCATGTAGCCTATTAAAGACATGCCAAGAAATATTTTCGTGAAAAAATAAGAGTCTTGGAATCCCGAGTATTATCCATGTTAAGTACAATGTTTGAGGTCATTGACCCCAAATGGCACTACCTATTCCGATCATTGTTAATTATCCATACGAAGCATCCTTCTAATTACCAAATGATCTTTAATCATCATTAATACGCCCGTTACGGGATGGATAACTTTACATCCCAAGACAGGATTAATACCACTGATATAAACCTGCCAATAACTAAACGTAATATAAGAAATACAGAGAAAGCAAAGTAAATGTGCCGATATTTGTATACTTAAAGAACAAAGTGTAGAAAACATGCAGAATACATTTTTATATTTTAAGTGAAGATCTTTAAGAAACAGATTCCGATCACCTCTCTTACGGTGTTTTAATAAACAATATATCCTGTCATATTGTTTATCGAAACACCGTAAGAGCGGTGGAACTTAAAAATAGTTAAGCTTATATCAGATTTAAATCATTTTTCACACTCAGCTCATTGAGTAATAAATGGTAATAACCTAATAACTGAACTTTAGTAATAAAGACATAAAAGATCAAAATTCTAAAACCGATTTTGTTTTTAATAAAGCGGTCGGTAAACACTTAGTTCGCAAGTCCCAATTTTTGTGTAAGTACTTAAGTAGTAACAAAGTAGTTGTCTATGCCAACATTTCTTTTAATTTAATTCACATTCTATTTTGTTTACTTTTTAATTGTCCAATGTGGATTTTCCACTCTGTATGCGCCTTAACTACGTTATGACCTTTTTCCTTTGGCTAAGAGCAGAGTCCTGTTAGTATGATAAGTAGGTAATCAAAATACCGTCACTGTTAATTAAATGGGCGCCTGCGGACGCTAGGACTGATTTCTTCAGTCTTGGGAACAGGACAAGAGATAAACGTCAAGTTTGTGTATTCTACATGCATCACTGCCATTGGTGACATTAGAAAATCTGTTTTAACTTAGAATCGCTCGATAATCCGGCAAACAATGGAATGAGTGTTCGAATGTTTTTAAGCTTGCAGAATCAAAAGGATACTTATACTTTCTTCATTCAATAATTCAAATGCGGAAAACCTATACAGAAAAAATAAAAATAAATTGTAACAAGAACCAGATAAGTACCTATTATACGATAAAAAAATTATTACTATGGTCAATATAATTATATAATCAAAACTGACCTTTTTCATTACACATTTAATTTGTTATTTGACACAAAAAAAATCTTTCTGGTCCAAGATCTATTATAATACAAGTCATTTTATTTCTCGGACAAGACATTCTCGAGTTTTCTTATTTTTTAAAACATTCCTATTTTTTGTAAAAGGTATATAATATGTATTGTTAAACTTCAACTTTAAAATTTATCAAAGTGACCTCGGTTTGCGGGGTTACCTTTTAAACCCTGCCAGTTAATTTGCTACAATGGGCGGTCGAAGTGTCGGGCCGGGGCCGGAGCAAAAATTGTAAACATGGCGTTTACAAGCCTATTACGGTAATTCGCTTTATAAAAGACCTTTACATCGCCGGTCTATTAAATTTATTAGGTTGTACTTACGAATTTAATAAAATTTAAAATTCTTGTTAGTTCTGTAAAAAGGAATCGGAGATCCTTTCGATTTCGTATATCAAATTAATGTTAATATTTTTTGAAGTCGCAAATTTTTTCTCCATCCTATCTCAAAGTTTTAATTCTACGGTCCAAAAATTTTAAATAAATTATGCCAGAGACTTTTTTCATTACACTTACTTACCGATTTTTACCATCAATAATTTCGCGACATTACGATGTTGACGTTCCAGCGTAGAGATATATCGCGATTAGAACGTTCAATTCATCACTCATTTTATCAGAGATGGACACCGACATCGACAGTTGTTCGCTACTACAACGCTGCAACAATAATGCTGCAGCAACAACGCTGACACAGTCGCAGTCAGAATATAACATTAACCTCTGCGTCCACCAGACCCCAAGGCAGAAATAGTTGGCATAGTTCGGAACCCAACTAAAACCTTAAAATATAAAAGCCCTCAGTGCAAAGGTCAAACATGCCTTTTACCCGCTAAACGAAGGTAATGGGAACCCCGTAGCGCCGTAGTAACAAGCGATTGTGCGCTGATTGACGCACATCATATGTCGATGGGCCCTAATGAGCACGTGATTATCGGGTTTCAAACTTTACCGAACTGGCCGAGAATTTTTAATTTTATTAGTTGCTCGTGCGCGGGGAATCAAATTCTTCTCAATCCAGTGTAATGTGACCCGGAGGGGTAGGTACCTAATCTATATTCTTCTTTCTTTTTTTTGGTCTTACTAAAAATAAAATTCTTAAGGTTGGTTTTTTATATGTTGTTAATGCGGTTTAGGTGAGTGCAACTGGTGTCAATATTATATTAAAAAAAAAAACATATTTATGCTGATTGGTGTCACGTCCCCACTTTGTCATTGCAATGTCTGTGTGATAACTTGGTTCGGGCGCTAATCCATCAAATTACTTAATTAAAAATGCAGTTTAAAATGATATTCTCACCGCTCATGCAAGAAAATATTGTTTAAAATTTTGAAAATGTTTACTCCGTAAGCAATGGGAACGATATTCCTGATCCGAGGCGCCACTATCTAAGAAAACCGCTAAGTTATGTTCTTGTAACGTTAGCTTTGTACACCTGATCCGCAAAGTTATATTTGCCAGTGACAAAGGTATATAGTTGGAAACAATGTTTAAGTTGCTGGCTTTATCATCCGCATTGATAAGTTTGTAATGCATACAAACGTCAGATTTGTACATATTTGTACTGAGACGTGTTAATCGTTACATTTGCGTGTTTAGGTTGCAATACATGTTAAATGTGGTAATAAATTGGCTATTAACCCTTCGGAACCTAGTTAAGGATGACTCACGCTAGACCGGGACGGGGCCGGGCCGGAGCATCCGGCGCTCCGTTTTCTATGGAAAGCACCACGTTATCACCGATCAGCCGTCATAGAAATGTCGGACGCCTCGGCCCGGGCTCGGCACGGTCTAGCGTGAGTCATCCTTTATAAGACTATACTATACGCGGACCTATATCATATACATATTTGATAGCACTGGATACCGAAAAGTTAATAGGGCAAGCACTAGAAACGTTGCACGTCTACACTGAGCTACAGAGGCTTACCGGACGTGTGCGAATCCTTAAGGTGGCCACTGACGAGCCTTCCAACAGTCCAAATAGCGTGGCTGCACTCCAAAATCGGTCCGTGAATGTCAAAAACGTACAATGTTTTTTAAACGGCATCCTAATCGTGGATTTCCATTTGGATTGAAATCCAGCACGCCACTCCATTTGGAGGTATCGGCGTGGTGACTTTGGACTGACCGTCAATGCAAGAAACGTACACCATACGTGCGCCACTCCATCTGGACGCACTCCAAACGCTCCGTGAATGTGCAAAACTACGTCCATTTTTATTCAGTCTGCATGGCGCAGCCACCAAGTAACGACACCGATGGCATGGAAAAGTATGGACGTATGAAATGGATCGATCGTCAGTGTACTAAATAATTGGATGCCGTCCATTTTGATGAATCCACTGTAACAGCATCCATTTGGAAGGCTCGTCAGTGTCCTGCTAACGACACCGATGGCATGGAAGTATGGACGTATGAAATGGATCGATCGTCAGTGTACTAAATAATTGGATGCCGTCCATTTGGATGAATCCATTGTAACAGCATCCATTTGGAAGGCTCGTCAGTGGCCTGCTTTAGGATGGCGTTATAGCAACATTTCCCATAAGACGGTTCTACCTTTACACACACCTGATAAGCCTCCGTAGCTCAGTTGGCAGAAGAGATTGGACCAGTGTTCCAATGGTCGCAAGTCTTGCCGTAGGTGTAAATTTTTCAATTTTTCCTTAAATATAAAAAATTGTAGTATCGCTCGCAGACATTTTTGCTTATCACTACAACATATTAACTAAAAACAAAGTCGCTTCCCGCTGTCTGTCCCTGTGTATGCTTAGATCTTTAAAACTACGCAGCGGATTTTTTTAATAGATAGTGATTCAAGAGGAAGGTTTACTTATAATTTGTTAACCCGTGCGAAGCCGGGGCGAGTCGCTAGTTAAAAAAATAAGCGGACTATACCTGGGCAAGCACTCGCGCTTTTCGACGGCGACGCCACCGCCGCAGGTCCTCGAACACGGACTCCAAGTACCCCACGCACTCCACGCGTATGCGCCCGAGTCCGTCTGTAACAACCAACATCATAATTTTACCATGAAAGTCTTCTAGATGCATGGGAAATCCCGCGAAATAGGCGTCTCACGTTAGACCGGGCCGTGTCCAGGCCGGAGCTTCCAGCGCTTACTTTTATAAAACAGATGACAGGTGATCACGTGATACTTTCCATAGAAAACGAAGCTCTGGAAGCTCCGGCCCGGACACGGCCCGGTCTAACGTGAGTCATCTTTAAATTTGAAGGCACAGCAACAATGCAATGTGATGTTTCACATTTAAGCCGTGCGTTGCTCTTAACCAATTGAGCTACGGAAGCCTACCAGGACATCGCAAATCTTTCCATCCCTTCCTTTATGCATACACGATGAATTTAGATGTAATCCTTTCGGTAGATGTCGCCACCCTTATGGCGTGTATGCATAAAGGAAGGGATAGAAAGATTTACGATGTCCTGGTAGGCTTCCGTAGCTCAATTGGTTAAGAGCAACGCACGGATTGCGGAGGATGCGGGTTCAAGTCCTGCCGGAAGCGTAACTTTTTCCATTTTTTCCTTTAATATAAAATTTGGAATATCGCTCGCAGACGAAACTGCTTGTTAAAAAATTGAAATAAATGTCACCTGGGCTGAGGTTGAGATATCGTTTGTTGCCGTGGTACACATTGCAAACTGAATGATAGCAGCAACCCTGAAAGAAAATAAAACAGTATATTTAATAACCTCTTTATGGCAGCTCTAAAAAAACTGGTAGAAAATGTATCAATTATTTTGGGACTTATTGGGTTGTTGTGTGTATGGGAGAACTTGGGAGAAAATATTGCTACATTTCGACCCATGTTGTGTAATGTAATTGCCTCCTCAAGGTAGCTCGAAAACAAATTTAGAAATAATTAAGTAATTAGCTATTTCCTTACTAGCCCCAATGAACAAAAGTCTACGCAGAAGTAGTAGGAATGTTCCAACCCGATAACTAGGTACCTTAAGTGATCACCGACAAAGCTTCAGGATTACTGTCGTGACAATATAATCTCCTCTATCCACGCACAATTTGTTTCTACAGCACGCAACTAAAGTGTCTCCATCTACGAATCTGAAATCGCCACTAAGCTTTTAGTCTTAAGAGCGAGCTCGGTTATTTAAGTACTTTGGTAGTTGCCGACCGTACAGGGTACAAGTTAACAAATATAGCTCCATCGACTATTCAAAACTTACCCCTAGGATCTTAGCCATAAGAGCGGGTCAGTTTTTAACAGCAGGATTCCCTGGGTTGCTGACTATACACTCAAGCAACAGGTAATGAGCCAACAACAACCACTTAACCCGAGTAACAAGCACTCAAGTCTTCGGTTAAACAAGAAGAGGCGTTTGTTAACAATCTGTTTACGGATCAGTCACAAAAGGCAGACAAATAACACAATAGAACTCCCGAGCGAACAGTACATTGACTTCATTGAAGCGTTCAAATTAGAACATTTTTAAATTTGAATTTTGAATTGGAACCTGAAACAAACAAGGCAATAAACTTGACGCGTCCGTTTTATACTTTCTAATACATAGTTGTTTAATCGTAAATATAGACATGACAATTGTTGCAGCTCGTTGTGAAAATGCATCTAAAGATGGCTACGGCAATTGCTATAAATACGAGTATTTACTTCTAATGGGAAGACCCACTAAAGTTAGGCAGCGTTTTGTCCATAGTAACTCGTTTTCAGTCTCCGACCATAACTTTTTAAACCAAATCTTAATTTAGTCTAATGAGACTATCAAGTTGATATCAAAAGTAGTCACCAAAAGTAGGTGCACAGATATTTGGAGACATTTATAACATGCAGGTTTTTACTACCTACCTATTGTTTGTTTTCATTCACATTGTTTGTCATATTCATTTATTCTTCCTCCTCCGCCTCTTCCTTTTGATAACATGTTTGTATATTATCTAGTACCGTGGGTGCTACAATACTGGGAGACTACTTGTCTCAATTTGCTTGACTTTCCATATTTGCCTTCCGACTTTAGCGCTGGCTTAAAGAGGATAAAATAAAAACTTTATTTCTCAAAAAAATGGGACGTGAGCTACATACGTTCGGAATGTAGACATTTGGATAGCTAAAAAATTTATGAGTTATTCCATATTCCGAGGAATCCTTATAGAAAAAAGGAAAATTGGTACTAAATTTTGGAATTAGAATTTCTGAAATAGATTTCAAAAATACTGCAATGGTTTGCCTCGGGCTCAGCCAATCGACACTTCAAAAGTGCTCTTACGAAATTCGTTCCTAGAATATACCTACTCACATAAAACACTCTGCAATCCACATTTGAAGATGCTCTATTTCCGAAAACACAGAACATTTACTGCTATCGCCCATCCATTCTATTATATTGCAAAATCCTCAGATTTGTGTATGATTGACAACCCTAGCTCTCCCACAGACTAACTCTGCCACTTTTTCATGAAGACTCACTTAATCTAAAACAAATACGATTGGCAATGGCAAAACATAAGATGTGACAGTATTTGTTGGATTGGCAGGTAAAACATTTGCTATCGCCATCTGTAAAACACTTCGATCAGCCAACCTCATTAGAGTGACAACCCTAGCTCGCCCGCAGATTGCGTAATCCCACATCCATTAGATGTTTGAAGATGTTACATTTTCGACAACCAAGTGCGTCCACTGCTGCATTAAAACGATCAAACGACCGAGGAACGCTCTAATGAACATCTTAAGTGGTTTATAAAGTGCCGATAGCCGTTACTTTTATGTTAAAATCACTTCACTCTCTCTGTCCTATGAGAATTTCTTATTTATTGACGTCTGCGATTATCATTCATTTATTTTTCCATGGTTGACTCTTTTAGCAATTAAATAACGCTCTCATTCTCAAATATTTCACTTTGTACTACTAATACTTAATGAATACTTTTATTTAATAATTATAAAACCGTGTTCCCCCTAGATGCAAATAGATATGTAGCTATATTTAGAAACTAGTGATCTGCATTTTTTTCGCTTATTTATTAACTTACTTCAGTAAGTATTGTAAATATCTATACTTCGTTTTTTTTAGGATTAGAAATATGGTAAACAATCTTGACGTGTATTTTAATTGAAAAACACATTTTAAAAATAAGTTACGGTAAATATGTAACAATTATGAATATAATACGATCTTTTATAGTCTTCTGCTTTCATAAGTAATAGTTATTGATTTTTAAAAAGTGTTTTTCAATTAAAAGACACATCAAGATTGTTTACCTACCAAATTTCTAATCCTAAAAAAACGAAGTATAAGTACAAACATGACTGAATATACGAAACGAAAGATTTGGTTTTGAAAAACAAAGAAATACCTATAATACCTAATTATGATTACCTAAAACACATAATTTCTCGATTACTACTTAAACTTACTTACTTATTATTACTTTTTAGTACACTGATTGCTCTTCATATTATTCCCATTGGAACATTTCATCATATCCTGTACGATTTCCGTGTTACCAAACTTATATAGCCCTTTAAATGTGCTTTTCACATCGCGTTTAGAATCCACGTATCAACTAGCGCACAAACAAAGAAGCCATTGAAAATAAACTAAGGTAATTAGCAGTTAGATATAGCTTTGCTTACGAAAAGATAAACATGTCAATTGTGCTAAGAGGATTTATGTTGAGGCACGCGGTAGAAGTGTAGCAAGCAGAGATATTCACACTCTAGATGGATCATGTGCATGTTGGTCAAGAAATTTGATTTCTGTACTATTTCGTACCTTGTCACAATCCCTAGCGGCTTTCATAAACGAAGTATCGGGCGCCTCGCCACGGACCCAGATCGTTCTAATGTGAGTCTTCCTTAATTTGGCACAAGTTCAACCCTATTAATTATTCTCTGTTACGAGTCTCTCCTTCTTAGTCATAATATTAATTTCAGAGCAGTAATAGTCACGCTGCACATGCAGAGCCTTTTGTAATTAATAGTCTGCGACATCTTTCTTTAGCAAGTGCAGCACCATATTTCCTAGGCATCGATTGAGGAGTAGGAGGCACTTTCCGTTTAGTTGCTCTTTTTTACCTGTCACATTTTTGTGAGGTAGTACGTCTTATACTATCGTAAGCTACGCATGTAAATTACAAATAAATATGAGCTAGACCTCAGGATAAGCATGGCCAGTTGGACTTATGAATATGTGGGTTGCGACCGAGCCTTGCTGCTAGCGCAGTATAATTACAAGCGCTTGATGTGTGGTAGCCATAAGTCTTTTTAAAACCCTACACAATACGGTATCTAAAAGTGATAATCTACGCCCACGGTAGATCTGTAACATAAGTTACTTGCTCTATATGGTGCACGAATGGGATGAGATGCATATCAAGCGTTCCCGTAAGAACGTATGGCTCGAACGAATAGATCTATTTTATCCATTTTAGTCCAGACTGTTTTATCGCGGTTTTCTCACGCGGTTATCACAATGGCTGGAAACATGCTGGAAACAATAAAGTCAGTAGATTTGATCTTATTTAGTGTTCGAAGAAACTGGACATTGACACATTTTAGAGTAAATTTATTTTTCACTGAATTGTTTTTTGCGCAGCTGTATGTGGATTGATTTATATACGAAAAAGCGGCCAAGTGCGAGTAGGACTCGCCCATGAAGGGTTCCGTATTTAGGGGATTTATGACGTATTAAAAAAACTACTTACTAGATCTCGTTCAAACCAATTTTCGGTGGAAGTTTGCATGGTAATGTACATCATATATTCTTTTTAGTTTTATCATTATCTTATTTTAGAAGTTACAGGGGGGGGGGACACATTTTACCACTTTGGAAGTGTCTCTCGCGCAAACTATTCAGTTTGCAAAAAAATTATATTAAAAACCTCAATATCATTTTTGAAGTCCTATCCATAGATACCCCACACGTATGGGTTTGATGAAAACCATACAAACAAATGAGTAGTTTAATAGTAAACAATGGGGTTACACTAAAATTAATTTCTTTAACACATTACATTACAAGTGGCGCCAATTACCGAGGTGCGTTTAAAATGTACAGTTACCGCTACAAGTATTAGAGGTGATTACAATTATTAATCATCATTTAGCGTATAAGTATGCGCACAAGTTAGATGAAAGATAGACTCGAGAAGCATGCCAGCGCGGTTCTATTACGGATTCTAATTGTATACTTATACAGTTAATCAAAAAAGCAAAAACGAATTAACAAAACAGTATTAACTGACGGCTTTTTTTTAGAAATTGGTCAATAATACGAGGGCTGTTTGATAAGTACCCGTTTATGAAAAAAATAATCAGTTGTTTTTGTTTATATGCATTTATTTTTCTTCATAGTCTCCTTTTAACTCTATACACTTGTTCCACCTATATTCAAGCTTCAATAAACCATCCAAAAAGTATGATTTCGGAAAGTCATTAAAATAGGCCTCTGTGGCGGCAATGACTTCGTCATTTGATCCAAATCGCTTACCACCGAGCCATTTTTTCAGGTTGGGAAACAAAAATAAATCGCATGGGGTCAAATCTGGAGAATACGGGGGGTAAGGCAATAGGGCGTAGCGTAATTGTGTTAATTTAGCCATCACAACTCTAGACGAATGAGCTGGTGCGTTGTCGTGATGAGACAGTACTTTTTTATTTTTTAAATGGGGTCGTTTGTCCTTCAACCCAGCGTCAAATTCATCCAATAAATTGGCATAGTACTGCCCTGTTATCGTTTTCCCCTTTTCTAAGAACTCAATATGTATAATACCCTGCGAATCCCAAAAAACGGTCGCCATGACCTTTCCAGCCGATGGAACGATTTTTGCTATCTTTCGCGCAGGTTCACCCGGTAAAATCCACTGCTTCGACTGCCCTTTCATTTCCGGGGGGTAGTGGTGACCCACGTTTCGTCTACGGTCACGAAACGACGCAGAAACTCCTTCGGGTTACGTTTGAACACGGCCAAACACTGCTCCGAAGTAGTCAGTCGGTTCCGTTTTTGCTCCTCCGTGAGTAAACGCGGCACCCACCTCGCCGATACTGTCTTCATACCCAATTTTTCTTCTAATATGTTTTGTACCCGCTCGATTGGAACATTTACAGCATCAACGATTTCTCGAAGTTCAATTCGGCGGTCGGCTAAAACGATATTTTCAATTTTCTTAACCATATCGTCTGTAGTCACCTCAATTGGGCGGCCTGGGCGATCCTCATCAAAGACGGTTGTTCTCCCCCGCTTAAACTCGTTAAACCAGTATCTGACGGTTGTCATAGAAGGAGCACATTCATGGTAAAGCGCTTGCATTCTTACTTTTATTTCATCACATGTTTTTCCTTCCAAAAACAAGAATCTAATTACAGACCGATACTGCTCTTTCTCCATTTTCACAATTTTAAGTTCACGCTTTCACTGAATCGCTGTCAAATGAGAAAAAAACAAAAGAATGCTGTTTTTTTTTTAAATTTTCCCACCTCTGAAAAATGGCTTAAAACGATTGTATACATATTTTCGGCCCGTGATATTAATACATTTGGAAAACGGGTACTTATCAAACAGCCCTCGTACGTAAAGCATGTTGTTTTATTTGAAATAATTTTATGAATATGCTCAATACCTATGATTAAGAGAACTGTATATTTTATGCTAAAATAGGTTTACTTAATTCGAAGCAATTTTAAGCACGATTAATACGATCCTTTGATGACCAGAGAGCTGGCCAATATTTTGCCCAGCGGATCAGCATTGCCATCCAGCGGGGCAATACGGCCAGCCTTCTGGGTACCCTACCGAGCGACCACGACCTAGGTCAATTTTTTTATTTATAAGTTTTTATTTTATTAAGTGTTATTATGTTTTTCATTAACAAATACACTGTTGGTCTATCCTTTGATATAATATTTATTCGTGTTTTTATTTCTATGTGCAATAAAGTATACATATTATATACATACAATACATACATACATATTTCACGGAAGCCAGCAAACGTGCAGCTATTCGCGCGTAGCTTTTTACAAGAGAAGAGAGTGAATCGACGTTTCTCGAAATAATGTGTCAGAATTATTCAGGTCAAATATAATATACATATAAATATTTAAATAACCCTCCTTTTTTGGCTTCGCCGCAGTGGGAAGAATAAGAAAAGGGTATGTTGTAAAAACCGTTATACAAACAGAAGTTGATTCACACCAGGATTCACTTGACCTTATTTTTTGTCCCGACCCAGCGCGTGTCTTGAATGGACCGTATAATTTTTGTTTACTTTTACTCTCCAAGGAGTCTCAAGTAGCAAGAAAAAAGTTACCGTTTGAAAAATATTTATCATGGACAAATGTTAAGCCACAGACGAGAAAATCTTAAAGACTGTCAAACTTTACACAATGAAAGGCGTTGTAAACCAATGGTGGCACCAATGCGTAACGTGATACTTAGTGTAGTGGTGCATTTCGTAATGTGTTGCGAGGTCTTAGTCCCATTTTTTGAGGAGTTTAGACTTCTATAACAAATTCTATAACTATAAGTAACTCATTTTACCAAGGTAATTCAGTGACAGTGCACGCTTCACCGCCGCAGTAATGCCGCAACAGTAATGCAGCTGCAGTGCCATCAGAATACCGCCTTTAAATTAAGATACCTAGCTTACAAAATGAGACTGAAATTATGTTGACGTGGCGCCGACAATGATGTGAATAGAGCTGGGTGCTCTATATGGAAATAAACAGTCTTTATTATTAACTTGTCTCGTTGTACGGCACGGCTCCAAATTAGTAAGTACTTGCATTGTTTACCTCATTACGATGTTGATGTTTGTCTGGACTCGCATTTCGTTGACATGATTTTAAGAATAAATAACATTTTGGAAAGCGCATTTTGTCAAGTCTAAAAAAATAACGGACTTCATGTTTGCGTCAAAGAAGCCTCGAGGTTTGATAGTTAAATAACAATATTGAAACGGCTCGGTTTTATTAAGATTTTTGCTACTGTTGTGTAGTAATTGTGTACCTAAATTTTTAAGGTTATTCAAGTAGGCACACAAAATCGTTTATACAATAAAAAGACCTTTCTATTTATACAAAAATCTTGCGAAATATTACATTCCAATGCCGCCTGTAAATTTCCTAAGAACCAAAAATAAATAACCATGTGTTAAAAGTCCAAATTTGTTTATAATTAGGTTATGTTTAGGCATTTTTGGCGGGCTTCCTGTTTCAAACGTGAACGTATACCTGATGCCGTTAAAATCAGATAGTACCGCGTACGCGCAGCTCGTAAAGCTGGAGCTATGCCCCACTAGAACATGTTTCTTTCCTATTTTGAACGCCGGAGTGATCGGCCTAGGAAGTGATGGCGAGACGGCCCATTTCTCAGCAACTGGACGGATACTGCACTTAATCGGGAAAATTGGAAGTTTAGGGGGAGACCTTTGCCTAGCAATGGGACTAGGTACACATTATAGGATTTGATGGTTGGGTCCTATATGCCATTTTTTGAGTTACCTTTATCTACTACCTAATTTAAAAATACTACATAGGTATGTAACAACGTTCTATAATTCATTTTACTGTTTTAAAAATTGTGGGAAGCGATATTGGTGACCTATTTCTAGATACCGAGAGGCTTTTTATTTCGTAAGCTTCATAATACAGACTCTATGGGAGGCAGTCTATACCGCATCTCGTAAAATGCATGCGTACGAGTTGATTTATTGGGTATTGAGCTATTCCGCTGTTACCAAGGAACAGTAAGTTTACATGAATTTCATTTTCCGCCACTCTCTTTCTCTTCTGTGCAGTTTTATTGTACAGCTGCACTGTGGAAAGTACTTTCACTTAAACTTTAAACTATAAAGTTAATACATAATACTAAATTTTGTAGTTTTTACATTGATGTTTGCATCTCTTTCGTTAATAGGTATCGCAAATGAAATTATTAAAATTAAAATTTCGACCTGAAAGTTTCTGAAACTTCCGAGGACATTTTGCAATTTTGGAAAATTAGTGACCCGAGGCAAAACCCTCGACAACTCTAGCATAATGATTAATGATTCACGTACCAAAGGATCTCCATCCGCAACCTCTCCATTTTTATCATCACTCGTTATCTTCTCTGCACTCTCTGTCCATGTCTAGAACCTTCTGGAGGTAGACATAGCAAGCCATGTTCACGTCACCCCCCGGATCATTGTTGGTTGACGTCAAAACATTTTTGCGGATGGTGCACTTCTGGAGTCTGCTAACATGTCCTGTAACAAAGAAATGATTTAAGATTCAGCTAAAATATGAACTCAAAGAAAAACTGGCTTAAGTTGACATCAATATCTTCTTGCTGCCCGAGTTTTTCGAACTACCCGCACTCAAACAGTGTGAGTGTTCAAGTTGATAAACAAGAACAAGTGCGAGTATAGTTGATGTCACACTAACTTTATGAGCTAGTGTTTCCTTGGAATCACGGGGACAATGCCGTCCTCGAAACGTCAGAGGTAATTTTCGAGTGTGTCACATAAAAGTAAAAGGTCCCGATGAGGTCCACTCGGTGTCCTAGCAATACGTCATATTTACGCCTTAAAATGTCGAAAACAGCAACCTCTCCTACTCTACCTACATTCCACGTGTATCTGATCTTTCTTGCTTAAGGATACCCACTGATGTTGAAAGATTCCAAAATTGCCAAACTTGCACATGGAATAGTTATTTTTCATATTTTTGTATTGGAATCGCAATTTTCCACTTCCAAAATGAAAGTTCTCTTTGTTTCCTGTGAATTTTTTCAGAAATTCCGAGTACTTTTCCAACTATTTCGAATCTTTCAGCATTATTCCACATCTATCCCGGTATCCCGGATACCTCGGGAGATAATTCGTCAAAATGATGTAACAAAATTGCCCAAGCTACTTGCCTAGATAAGAAACCGTACAGTCGCCATCAGATATATCGGAGCGGCCAAGGCACTCACAAATATCTGAACACGCCTCTATTGTCAGGGCGTTAGAGTGCGTGTTCAGATATTGTGAACACCTTGGCCGCTCCGATATATCTGATGGCAACCGTACACGAACAACGTGAGAACTGACTCACCGCATAACTGGAGCAGGCAGTTAAGTAAACACGGCCCTAGCTAGTAACTTGATTTGAGCCAACTTTGACTAATTGTGGAAATTGGCTTTTAAATGTATATAAAATGGGTGGGATCTTCATTGATGAGAATTAAATATGCGAATTGGAATGAGGTACAGTAGAGTCCGATTAGTACGACTTCGCATATAACAACCAACCGCTTATAGCGACGTATTTAAGTATAGGCACTTGTTTGGTTTTAATATGAGCTACTATGAAAGTACAACCGTTTATTACGACTCCGCTTATAACGACCGATCGCTTTTAACGACGGAAATTGACTCAAAATCCGTCCGTCAAGTCCGGTTACAACGACGAGCGACGTACTTTTTACAAATAAATAGTTGGTAAGAAGCTTACTCCGTCCCGCGCACCATAAAATAGTCATGTGAAATTCCGTAATTTTGCAAACTAAATAAAACCCAATTCCCATTATTCAATTGAGCTTAAACTTCACATACCTACATAATTATGTACGAGTTGGGTACAATGCAATATTTTGGTAGGTACCTTCGAGCTGATCTGATGATGGACACAGCAGATGGCCATAGGAACTGTGTGATAAAACAACGTCAGCTGGGTTAGATCCCAAGAATTACGACTTTTTATTTTACGGGATTCGAGTAATTTGCGGATGACGAGTGAGTTGACTACGCGTACCTTGAAAAGTGGCTTCTTCTAAACACACAAGTCTCTCCATTTAAGACAGTGTTGTAATACTAACGTAAATAAATATTTTAAAGGAAATGTTTTTTTTTTTGATTGTCGCATAAGTATTAATAAATACAAAATGACGTAATTATTTTGATTAAAAAATATATTAAAATTGGCAGTTCGTTTTATACGACGTCCGGTTAGTACGACGTAATATCAGCGGTCCCTTGGGCGCCGTTATAACCGGACTCTACTGTAGTTTTACTTTATCATTCCATACATACAACATACAAGCATTAATCTAAATTTAAAATTATATTTTTTTATTGTTTGTAATTTTAAGCTTTCTGCAGCAGTGTGTATCTCATGAGTTCTCGCGCGCGACTCAATACATCTTGCGCGACTTCAAGTCTGGAGTCGCGCCCGAGAACGCAACTCATGTTAGACCGCCTGAATATTATAATCAGTGAGACTGGAAGTGTTAGGATTTAGGGTAAAATCTCTACCAGAAGCATCAGTTTATTGATAAAACAAACTAAATTTAAACACTGCTTTAAATATTTAACTAACCATTGTCTAACCGTTGATTCAACACAGTTACATTGTGAGCTCGTTTTTACATAGGTAGTCACTATCAGCACTGATAACAAAATGTCTATTCATAAGACATGTTGTATTTTATATGTACCCAATAATACTTGAACCAAAAATCCTTAATATATAAGCGTAATTGAAAGTCAAATTGTACTGGCTGTTTATATTTTATTGTAAACGAATAACAGCAGTTATCCGTTTGAGATAGACACGCTGCAATCTTGTAATCATTTGGTAATATTACATTTACCTGTCCTTTTATCAAGAGCATGCAAAATATGTAATAAAATTAAATGATTGAAGGGGGAAAGGATACTCCGATGCTTCCAATCAGCTATGCTAATAAATAAATAAAAAAATCATGTAAATGTACAGGTTATCTAATAAAAACATCTTGATAACTAAATGAGACAAAAACTTTTTGTGCGGATAAGGGTAACATTCCATTTCTGACCGCAGCTGCACTACTGGTACTGAACGCGTCGCTGTTACTGTCAATTTCCATAGTAAAATGAACAGTAGTGCAGCTGCGGTTGGAAATGGACTGTAACCTTAAGGTTGAGTTTTTAAAGGCAATAATCGATCGCGCTTGCATTCATCTAGCAAGCAATTAACGTCTTTATTTTGTATACGTTCAATTTTTATACTTACATAAAAATGTATGCTTAAGTTCGGCCAGAGATGTTTCGGTATAGAGTCTGTGCGGAAAGAGAAGAGTCGTGGTATGTATGGGGACCGATACATTCCAAGACTCTTCTCTTTCCGAATAGACTATATCAGAACCAGACATGTAACACTATACAGCCGCAGCAAATCGCTGTAACACTTGAGTTGTCTACATTAGTAAAGTAAATAATGCGCGAACACAACGCTACTGACACGTCAAAAGAACGTATATTCATTGAGTTGTGGTAATGTCTCTTAAGTTGTATTAGATAAAATATAGGTGCCTCAAATGGCTTTAATCTTTTTGTTTATCAAGCAAAAATATGAAAAAATTATGTCACGGGTATAGGGTTTGCACGACGGAATCGAAATGTATGGGAATATCCGCGGATCCGGATCCAGATCCGGATAATTCCATACATTTCGGATCCGGATTGCAAACCGGATTGCAGGGTACGATTTCTATAAAGTTTACAATTACATATTGAATGAAGCAAGTTTCGTTCGAAGTTTTTGAATGTTACCAAGCTATAGCTACTTAGATTAAAAACCTACTTTCCCACGCATTTCCAACACTATTCTACATGGTTATTCAAGACCGCTTAGTCACACAATTATTTAATAAGTAAATCACATAAAATCCATAAATCATAGGTAATAAATAATTTATTTGTGTGAATAGGGTCACATTCAGATTACATTGTTATAATACTATACATAGGTAGATGCATCATATGTTTCTAGTATGCCTATTTATATTAGCTATTGCATTAACCAATGCAGCACTACAACATTTTTTACATAAATTATACTGGTATGTATATCTTAAACCAAAACCGGCTGCAATTCTTTAAAAAACTTACCTCAATCGTGCAAAATAAGTCCTCTAAATTCAACACGCCTAGATATTAAAATAAATAACATTCACAGTTTTTCGTACAATAAGAATTCAATTTTTCCTAACCTAAAACTTTTGCCGCTAAAACTTTCAAAACTTTTTAAAATTCGGATTCCCCGCGTTTGGCCACGAAGGGCATGCGCGGCCGTACGCCCGTGTATGTTGCCTTTAGCCGACTGGACGACATGGCTTCTAACGTGTGCTCAAGCAGGTTATAATTAATAATGCCGGTAAACTGGAGCTGGCTGGTTAGGCTTAGGTATCGCTTGATTATTCAACAATGAATCGGTGGTGATTGATTAACGATTTTTGTCATACCTACGCGAAATGTTTGCGGTGCCTACGACGCGATTTTTACTGAAAATAGGCTTTATTTTTACTCGATGTGCTTTAAGATAGGCGATGTGCTATTTCATGTAACCACATACAAGAAACGGTACCTGCCTTTTCCTTTTTGACAATATCTATGTCAAAACTTAGAACCCATCAATAATTTTCGACACGCTATATGCACGTTGCTTCAGAAATCCACTTTACACGTTGACAATTTTATTACATCATGCTCAGATATTTGTGAGAATCTTTGATGTTCAAATATATCTGAATCACTAGGTATATCTGATGTAGTTGTAGAATTGGCAATAATTATTTTATTGCTAACTAGCTGTGCCCGCGGCTCCGCCCGCGTGGAATTCGGTCTGTGTCAGTAAGCTAATTCATCCCTAATTTCTCTTTCTCTCCCCTGGAGGCGGAACTTGAAGTAAAGTTGACAGATCGATACGATTAGCGGACTGAAGCCAGATAAAATATTTTACAATTAGGTAGGCACTAAACAAAACTACACTCCAAAACCAATAGTTTTTTTCGCCCTTCCCCAGCTTCGCCCAGGCTGTAAGTGCCTAATCACAGAACAATAGTATAAGTGTCTAAGTGCGAAGGCCGAAGGCCGAGCTCCACGTAGGGCCAAACGTCCGAAGCGTCCAGGCGGTCAGTGCTTAAGTCGTAGTAGTAGTCGCTCGGTAGGGTGCCCAGAAAGCCACCTTAAGTAAATTAGGCTTATCCTTTAAAATCGTATTAAAAACGCGAGCGTAGCGAGCGCGAAAATTTTTTGATAAAAAAAAATGTAGAGAGGCTATGTCAGGGACACAGCCGCAATGGTTTACGTGAAATTTTGGTGTGGATATCTAATGCGAAAGCCGAAGGCCGAGCTCCATGTAAGGCCGAAGGCCCGAAGCGTCCAGGCTGTCAACGCTTAATCTCAGAACAATGGTATAAGTGTCTGATTGCGAAGGCCGAAGGCCGAGCTCCGCGTAGGGCCGAAGGCCCGAAGCGTCCAGGATGTCAGTGCTTAAGTCGTAGTAGTAGTCGCTCGGTAGGGTGCCCAGAATGCCGCCTTTATCAAAGTAGGCTTAGCTTTAAAAGTTAAAAACGCGAGCGTAGCGAGCGCGAATTTTTTTGATAGAAAAAAATTGAGAGAGGCTATGTCAGGGGCACAGCCGCAATGGTTTACGTGAAATTTTGGTGTGGATATCTAATGTGAAAGCCGAAGGCCGAGCTCCATGTAGGGCCGAAGGCCCGAAACGTCCAGGCTGTCAGTGCTTAAACACAGAACAATAGTATAGTGTCTAAATGCGAAGGCCGAAGGCCGAGCTTCGTGTAGGGCCGAAGGCCCGAAGCGTCCAGGATGTCAATGCTTAATCACAGAACAATGGTATAAGTGTCTGATTGCGAAGGCCGAAGGCCGAGCTCCGCGTAGGGCCGAAGGCCCGAAGCGTCCAGGATGTTAGAGTGCTTAAGTACTACTACTACAGTAGTCGCTCGGTAGGGTACCCAGAATGCCACCTTTATCAAAGTAGGCTTAACCTTAAAAGTGAAAAACGCGAGCACAGCGAGCGCGAATTTTTCTGATAGAAAAAATTGAGAGAGGCTATGTCAGGGACACAGCCGCAATGTTTACGTGAAATTTTGGTGTGGATATCTAATGCGAAAGCCGAAGGCCGAGCTCCATGTAAGGCCGAAGGCCCGAAGCGTCCAGGCTGTCAACGCTTAATCTCAGAACAATGGTATAAGTGTCTGATTGCGAAGGCCGAAGGCCGAGCTCCGCGTAGGGCCGAAGGCCCGAAGCGTCCAGGATGTCAGTGCTTAAGTCGTAGTAGTAGTCGCTCGGTAGGGTGGCCAGAATGCCACCTTTATCAAAGTAGGCTTAGCTTTAAAAGTTAAAAACGCGAGCGTAGCGAGCGCGAATTTTTTTGATAGAAAAAAATTGAGAGAGGCTATGTCAGGGGCACAGCCGCAATGGTTTACGTGAAATTTTGGTGTGGATATCTAATGTGAAAGCCGAAGGCCGAGCTCCATGTAGGGCCGAAGGCCCGAAACGTCCAGGCTGTCAGTGCTTAAACACAGAACAATAGTATAGTGTCTAAATGCGAAGGCCGAAGGCCGAGCTTCGTGTAGGGCCGAAGGCCCGAAGCGTCCAGGATATCAATGCTTAATCACAGAACAATGGTATAAGTGTCTGATTGCGAAGGCCGAAGGCCGAGCTCCGCGTAGGGCCGAAGGCCCGAAGCGTCCAGGATGTTAGAGTGCTTAAGTACTACTACTACAGTAGTCGCTCGGTAGGGTACCCAGAATGCCACCTTTATCAAAGTAGGCTTAACCTTAAAAGTGAAAAACGCGAGCGCAGCGAGCGCGAATTGTTCTGATAGAAAAAATTGAGAGAGGCTATGTCAGGGACACAGCCGCAATGTTTACGTGAAATTTTGGTGTGGATATCTAATGCGAAAACCGAAGGCCGAGCTCCATGTAGGGCCGAAGGCCCGAAGCGTTCAGGCTGTCAGTGCTTAAACACAGAACAATAGTATAAGTGTCTAAATGCGAAGGCCGAAGGCCGATCTCCGCGTAGGGCCGAAGGCCCGAAGCGTCCAGGTTCAGTGCTTAAACACAGAACAATAGTATAAGTGTCTTAATGCGAAGGCCGAAGGCCGAGCTCCGCGTAGGGCCGAAGGCCCGAAGCTTCCTGGATGTCAGTGCTTAATCACAGAACAATAGTATAAGTGTCTAAGTGCGAAAGCCGAGCTCCGCGTAGGGCGTAAGGTCCGAAGCGTTCAGGCTGTCAGTGCTTTAACACAGAACAATAGTATTCATGTAGGTAAATGTGTGTGCTGGGAGCCCTGAAGCACTCAATGGGTTTAGGAACTCCAGAGGGTCTGTTGTGACGTTGCCTTCATCCAAGACAGTGTTAATGGATTTAGGTATATACTGCCTGTTCACCTTCGATTTCCGCCAATATCCGCGCATGTGTAGGTAAGTATAGACGTACGACTCTCTCCAGTATCCACTGATGTACCACAGTACTTACCGTCGAGCGCGTCTGTCGTGCGAATCCGCTGAGCGGTCAACCGTTCTTCGCACTGCGTGAACGTCTCCCAGGCACGGGATTCTTCCTCAGATTCCTGAGACCGTGCTACCTTATAACCTCAATACGTTGCGAGAATTTCGCGAAAAAATAGTTTTTTTTTCGGAAAGGTATGGTAACGCGTTTAAAATGCAAGTCCCAAATTGTTTGACATTTACAAAGATATATACATAATATTTAAAAACTTTCGCGTTTTGAACACATATTAACTCACATTTATAGACGGGCCTATCTTGAAACTTATTTTATTACCTTTATTTACCGACGTTTCGACACAGGTTTCACTGGTCAATCAATCTTTGGGTAATATGGCTCCATCGATACTGTCGATGATTTCGCCAACGTCAAAGTGGATCCCACGTGGGATCGAATTATTATTATTTTGATTATTTGTAATAAAATTCAGCCAGTGTACGGTATAAAAGTATAAAATTATGGCCTCTAGGGCTCTAGCCAGCCACGGTTAGAGGTAGAAATACCAAAATAAATGCTCTAGAGCACGACGTTGTTCGGTAAGTAGTTGGGTTCTCAGTTCTTGTAAGGCGATAGCTGGACTTTACAAGAACCCGCGTGGGCTACCCGGCGTTGACGCCAGAATGGTGGTTAAACGCGTTTCATGATTATTTTTTCATTATCTGCACACTTCCACATTAGTTTACTGCATAATACGCTATCAATATTACACTTTAAACAATATTAATAAGCAAAAACAAAGAAATGAATCACGAGGCGATGTTACCAAAATGGCGGTCGACGAATAACCCCCCGGTGGTCGCAGCTAACTGATGTCCCAACAAAATGTCAAAATAGAGATTTGTGCAACTACCCGACGAAAAGTGTATGAAAAAGTTTGGGGTAGACATCATATTTTCAAACCACCCACTTCACAATAATGTTAATTATTGTCAATAAACCCGCGATAGACCCGTCTATAAATGTGATTTAATATGTATTTGCAAAACGTTTGACATTGACTACGAAAAAAGTTGTTTTTTTTTACAAAGTACACAAAAAAAAGTTTACACCACTTTCTTAAGTTAGCGCCATAAGATTCAGATGCAAATATAACTTAATTGAGTGTAGTGGCCACCCCCCCTTTTAGGGGTTGAATTTTTCTAGCCTAAAATGTGGCCAGGGATTTTCTTGACAGATTAGTAAAGTTTGCATAAAAATCCGTTCAGCCGTTTTCACGTGATGCGCGGTCAAATAAACAGACAAACAGATAAACAGACAAACAGACAAACAGACAAACAGACAAAAATTCTAAAAACTGTTGGAACGTGTTCTGTTATCGATTCTAAGTATCCCCAGCCAAATTTTTTTCAAATATCTTCTATGTACAGTTTGGTTGGTATGCAAAATTTCTAGAGAGATATATATATATAGGCCTCTCCGATATGATGGTGATTGTAAATTCATTGGCCTAAAATAGCAACAAAAGTTTTTTGAAGTGAAAACTTCTTTAGCGGCGCTGTGCACTAAATCAATAAAGAAAAACTCAATGACATTACATGAAACGTGTAATGTCATTGAGTTTTCGTTTATTGATTTAAATGCCATCTAGTGAGTTTCGCTCTAACTGGTATTAATATAACTCGAGTACTAACAGTGATGTGCTTAGGGGTTTCAAGTAATTAACGCTAACGCTAGATGGCGTTAAACTCAATTATACATAGTGCAATTTGCACTAGTCATTGAGTTTTCACTTCTGCGGGCACTCCCTGAGTGCAACCTGTTGTTTTTTTTTTGGAATTTCGCCATCATTCAACAACGATATCTAGTAATGATTAGTGTTTGTATTTTTTCATTACGTCCCTTCCCTACGAGCGTGTGCTCAAAGTATCAATGATATACATTCTCATTTAACCCCGACACAATAAGAATTTAGAATATTTAAAGCCCGAGTTAAAAAACAATTTAATTTAAAAGCGAAATCGTGTGCTCTCTTAAATAGATAATGGGCAATTCATTATTAGTACCCTATTTATTATTTTTAATGCTGGCGTCACAGTCATCTGTAGACACAAAGTTTATTAGTAAGAAAAGGACCTAACTGCCTAAGAAGTCCATAGTGAGTTAAACCCTTGTTTTACTGGGTTCAAGAATACAGCACTTTGGAATAGGCGTCTTTATTAACATTCCTGGCGCACCAAGGTTTAAGGCATCTTAAATAAATATAATAGGCGAGATCAGAAATGTAGCTGGACATTTATCTGGGCAATATGAATAGTAATTTCAGTCTCTCCTCTCATCTACTCAAAGGTTAACTTGAAGAGATCCCCCAAAGGGATAAGTTCGCCTTTGTACTTCTTACTTTTTTTTGTTATTTTTAATATATCTTTTTCAATAAAGAGTTTACTACTACTACTACTACTAACTTCTAAACCGACCAAGGGGTTGTTTCTTAAAATATAGATTCTCTATTTATTTTCACGTTATTGTGTCATTTTTCGTACTGTCACTTTTTGTACCTTTTCATAGTTATAATCTATATGAAAGCCCCTAGGGTGTTCCAAACACATTCCTTGGTCATACTTGGTTGACTACTTTGACACTAGTTGATACCAGCAAACAGTATATAAGTATACCTCATAAATCCAATAAATATTTCACCATAAGCTTTCAACTTTAGATCACAGGAGGATTACAAGAGTTAAGTATTCACGTCAAAGAACTTAGTTGATTCCGAGTAATATCTTTGAACAATTTGAAGTATTTCAACGCAGGTTGATAATAAGTTAAAATACTCAGAATCTCAAGACTCGGAAACGACATTTGACAAATTCAATGGCCTCTGTAAATTATTCACATCCCGGCTATTGTCATACTGTTGCGTAATTTACCTAAAACTTATTGCGTTTATAACTAAATATAGTACCCAAGCTTTTTGTTAGAGGCTAAAGGAAGAGCTTAAATATCTTTGAAGACAGGTAAGAAATGCGTAGATATTAAACATATGCAAAATTTTGCTACGACTAAAGCTAACGGTTTGTGATGGAAAAGCTAGGTGGATAGATATCGAACAATTTTTAAAGTTATAACAAGCAGTAAAACACCAGAACATTTTTATAAGGCAATAACATTAATTAAAACTTATTAAAAATTCATCAGCACATACATCAAATTAATACATCAAATAAAATAGCTTACCTACTGATATACTTTTGTCTAACATATTATAAACCTTTCCTGCATAAACCAAATTTTAAAGCAGACTCGCTTAGGTATCACATTGATTTCTATATCGCTTCTAAAACTATTTAAATCCTACGTTAATGTGCTTGTTTGCGTATTGGTTTATTGGATTTGATGACACATCAGGACACAACAAATAATTATGTTATGTATGTATGTACTAAGTAGAAGCTAACACTTTCTTTTTAGCAGTCGGTTAAAAACTACAATGAACTATCAGTTGATTCCAAAGCGGCTCCTCCTTAACACATTCCTTCAATACTTCACAGTAACGAAGTCGAACATCATTAGACCCACGCATGGTGGTCCAGCACTTTTCATTACAAAGCACCCGTTACTTCCCGATAACATTTTATTGTCCCAATGTCCTATTTCGCCCACATACATTAACCCCCAATATATGAGTAATCCCACTTAAACTTAACGAACTCTTGTAAACAAAACACTATCCTGAATTTAGGAGTCGATTTAGATAAGTGTAAGGATATGATAATGCAAGTTGAGGACAATACGTAATTTGTGGGCATCGATGACCAATATCGATGGTAGGACGAAATGAAGTTACCTACTTATAGAGACAATCAGATATAGTTATAAGAGTACCTAGTAAACATGCTCAATTGAATTATATTAAGATATTACGTATTGCTGTGATTGGTGTCATGTGGTGTTATTTGGAGCATATGGAGAGCTATTAAAACAATAGGAACTATAAGTTCGGAATTATCTGAAACCATACGAAGTTACATACTTTTACGAAGTTATTGTACCATCTTAAATAATTATTAGGAACAAATATTATATCGGTAGCAGAGCCTAGTCGATTAACTTACCTATGGTGTATTCGGGTATTTCCGAATGAACGAATAATGGCGGATAATTCCGAAAGCTGACTCTTACTACAACCATCTACAACGGAATATGAGTGACTTTACAATGATTTTCGGGATTACCTGATTTCCGGAATTACCCGAATAAACCTTATAGCAATGGTATTCAAGTCGCTAAGCACATTCTGCTATCCAACATCAGTAATTGCTTAATATTGACACTAACTAATACATTTTATAATTCCCATACAAAGTACCTATCTCTAATACAAATATTTAATCACATTGATAAATTAAAGAGAAAGTTATCCTTGAATTAGAGGTAGGATCCACTGAGTCACGCTCGTCCTAATAAATATTGATTTAGTACAGATATTCTAATTATCAATGTAAAGCACTTCTGGTGCTATAATTGGCGTTTAAAAGATTTCTCTAAGCCTCTTCAGGAGTTTCTCATAGTGTTGATTAAGACTCGAGTCGAGTCCTTTGAGTCATTCTGCTTTAAACTCGACTTTGTTTTTCAAACTCCTATAATAAAGTCGAAACTCAAGTTGTTTTTAACTTGTCAGAGACGCGAGTCTTTTGTGAAGACTTGATTCCTGTTTCCAGAACTGTAATTTAAAATAAAATTCATGGGTTTTATTCTCCATTGCTGCTACTAGTATTTAAATAAAACCAACGCGCAACGCTTCCCTTTTTAGGGTTCCGTAGCCAAATGGCAAAAAACGGAACCCTTATAGATTCGTCATGTCTGTCTGTCTGTCCGTCTGTTAAGAACTATACTGTTGAAACTTGGTAAGTAGATGTATTCTGTGAACCGCATTAAGATTTTCACACAAAAATAGAAAAAAAAACAATACATTTTTGGGGTTCCCCATACTTCGAACTGAAACTCAAAATTTTTTTTTTCATCAAACCCATACGTGTGGGGTATCTATGGATAGGTCTTCAAAAATGATATTGAGGTTTCTAATATCATTTTTTTCTAAACTGAATAGTTTGCGCGAGAGACACTTCCAAAGTGGTAAAATGTGTGTGTCCCCCCCCCCCCCCCCCCTGTAACTTCTAAAATAAGAGAATGATAAAACTAAAAAAAATATATGATGTACATTACCATGTAAACTTCCACCGAAAATTGGTTTGAACGAGATCTAGTAAGTAGTTTTTTTTTATACGTCATAAATCGCCTAAATACGGAACCCTTCATGGGCGAGTCCGACTCGCACTTGGCCGCTTTTTTTCATGAATCTGATGTTCCTATCCTCTAGAGTTAAACTAAGATAAGTCTGCAACAATTTTGATAGCACACGCAGTGCAAGTGTTATTTTAAACGTCAAACTTCTATGAAAATATGCCGTATAAATAAAACTTGCACTGCGTGGGCTATAAAAATCGTTGCAGACTTATCTTGGTCTAACTCTATGAATATTATAAATAATTAATAACCCAATCATTTATTTTTGACTAACAACTTCATTATTACCATCTGATAAATGAGCTAATTTTAATAATTTTACATCCAACTTTGTCAATCATTTTATGCAACATTCTTTTCAACAATAGCCGACAAAGTGTGATGATTGTGCAATCATGTGCATATACCAACCGCAACTTTCCTTGCCTTCTCTCGCCCATACCTTTTGTTCCAATTTCAATCCTACGCTGAAGCACATTAAGTTGTTTTTTGCATAAAATGATTTCATACTTTAGGGTTTTAAATATCCAATGAGACTATAACCGTTTACCCAAACAGCTTGAATTAGAGGCATGATGCACGTTAGGGCTTATTAGCGGAGTTAGGAAGGGCAGTGACCTTTGACCCTACTCGATACAGTGACCCATTTGACAGATTTCGGTGCATATATTGTGAACATTAAGTGTAAATTAGAGAATTTTTTAAGGCTCGACATTTATCTACCTAGCACAAAACCTATTACCTACCTATCGGTTTAGTTAGAGTAGGTAACAGGCCAACAAATATTTACAGAATCTTCAATAAGCTCGCTTAATTTTTAATTTAATTTATGTTTTGTTACTTGTTATCAACAGATAATATTGCAAAAACGTATGTATGTAAAGCTGGAACCATGCAATTTCATGGTCATGTCACTATTATTTCAGTGGTTGCATTAAATAAAATGGCATATTATGCCATAAATACCAGAACATCTTTTTGATTATGAAATATCTGAAACGTCTATAAAATCCGTAGGCACTTCAGACTTTTGTCAGCCAATAGGTGTTATCAACGTCTTACACAAAACCCACAATAGTTTGTGCGCGCCTTAATGTTCTTAAAACATTGATTTAGAGTATGTTATCGCTTGTTTTCGCTTTTATATCGTTATGGTTTATCTTGTAACCGCACTTCACCTTCTTGCAAGTAAAGGTAGTGACACACGCTCGTTTTCTTCGTCGTTATTCTCATCGCTCAACCGCAGTTGAACATTCGTCTGATACGAACCAGTACAGTAAGATCTCTTAAAACGCAAAGTTTGACCAACGAAACGAGATATTGACCTTGAATGTCATACTTTTTACTAACAATTTTTTTATGCTAAATTTTTATTGTTGTTGTTTTATCCAAAAAATTGAAATAACGCATCGTGATTGATGGTAATTTTCTAAATCACAATTTAATGGTCAGGTTCTAGTTGGCACAAGATTCATACTCAAGTTTAGCGGTGGTTTGACGCTAGCAATGCCCGTAGTTTTTATGATGTTGTATGACTGCGAGTCTTCCTACATTTTCCAAATTAGAGAAAGAGATGCAAAAGGTAGGTTTTTAGCCAATACGGCCATAAATGTTTCTAGCATGAGTCGAACGCTGGCTTAAAGTATACACTTAGTTAAGTTAGGAATACAATGGTGGTCAGGAAAAGTAACCGCAAGTGTGTAACTCGCTATGAAATTTAGACATCCGCGTTTTAGGTAAGGTTTTATGACAGCCTATTTTGCGGATTTGAAAATGGTTGGTAGCGAACTTTCACTGGTAAAAAGTTATATGCACGTGCCTAAATGATGAATGTCTGAGAGTTAAGGTCTCTGTCCACTACACCGTAGCATACCATGACCGTAGTAGGAACGTATCAGGCACGGAATGTAACGCGATACGGACTACTATGCCCACTACAACGTATCCACACACGTTTATTGCCCGTGGTATTAAGTAAGCTTTGTTAAGAAAAGGGTATTCGCTTACTGTTGGTACTTTAATTAATCGTTGGGTTAGGGTGGACATTATATAGGTATCAACTTCTACTTTACATAGTGGAGTTATTTTAATCAATCAAAAATTAATCTCAGCTTTAAAGGTTCATATCATATTCAGACTTCGCATTCGACTAGGTAAATCTTGAGTTATACCGCATTTCAGAAGACATACATTTTCACTGGTAATAACGCTACGTTTCACAAAACTGCAGTAGATGCCTTATGTCTGTCACGAGATATTATACGAGCCTAGCGTAATACGTAATGAATACCATTGGATGCACAATCTATCGCCATTAATCTGGAATGCGGCCGCCCATTGATGTCTGCTTTACTTTGTAATCAAAGCGGTTTTACTGTTTTTACTCTTAAAATCTTTTCCCTGACAAAACATTGTACCTGTTTTAAATATAATCAATAAGTTAAATTTAATTTAAACAGTTGCTTTCCTACTGTAAATAAAAGTAGGAAAAAAATTGATGTGGAATTCGACGTATATACTTATTATAAAAAACGTTGCCTTCAGATATGCATTGGGGCAGAGCTAGCTTGGTACAGTCGCCTACACGTTACACAAGGAAGGCCGCAAAAATATCTGACACGACCTTATTTGTAGAGCCATAAGAGCGTGTCGCATATTTTTGCGGCCTTCGAAGAGGAACATATTATTGCAGGTGACTGCGACTTTATAATGAAACTAATAATATGCACCGAGCAATATGTAGCCATCTAGAACATCTAATAGCCACCAAGACCTAGGCAATCAAATAAACAAGCTTATTACAATGTCATTGACTCTGAAATCACGGGTGTCCAATTCTATAATTATTCAACCGCAAACATCAAACCAAAACTAAAAAGCACACAAAAATTTTCAGATGAATATCTGCAATAAAATTATCAATACAAACATGAACCTTATTGTATTTGTAAGAAGGTTTAAAAAGCCATAACGAGGATTGTCGTATTTTAATCAACTCAAAGTCTTTCAAAGGCGCTTATGACATTATTTATTAGAGGTTGACCTATCAAGTAGAGCATATCTATTTATCGTTCACTTCAATTGTTTCCTGTAGGTATTGCTGGGACGATTTAAATACAAGTCGTAAAAGTTGATTTTTGTGATTGTTTCATAGTTCCAATCAATTGGGTGTCAGGGAAAGCCTTGATTTGATTTTGTCAATCATGGATGAAAAATTACGACCCAGTATTTCAAAGTAGGTAGGTAGGTACCAGTGGCGGCACGTCCATAAAAGCCGATTCCCACCGGATCGCCTGTTTTTGGACGTTTAAGCAGAGCAGAGTAAGCCAAATTTGCCCCGGCTTGCCTATGGATATTTTTGACGCGCCACCACTGGTAGGTATTAATTACACAAACGGGTCTACCGCGATATAATTTCATTGTTTTTACCTTTATCCGACTTTTCCGACGTTTCAGCTGAGTTGCACCAGCAGAGTTGTTGCAGCGTTTGTGTAATTAAATATGTGTACAAAACGTGAGAGTTTAAAATGTTACACTGGTAGGTACATAACAAAATAGCTAAATAGTGAGTGTCGTCGACTAAATTTATAACAACAGCAGAAGCAGTTCCATAGCTAGAGGGTTAAGAGAGTCAAACTTATCTATACACACTCTTACTCCTAAAACAATATGAGTCTGTTTTTGACTACTGCCATAGTGACTGTAAACTTAAAAAAATAAACATTTTGAATAATATCGGTAAATAATTAGTATAATTACTTACTTACTTTCTAAAACATTATGAAGCATACATATGTACATAGTAGTTATGTGTTATATTTAGTAAATATCATAAGTAGGTAGGTAAATGCAAGATTTTTTATCACTCTTGGTAATATGAACATAATTCATCATAGATACCTACTAAGTACCTATGTATGCCTAAAAAAGCTATTTGGTAATGTAGTATAGGTAAGGGAACTTAATTATTTTTATGCAAGATTAAAAAGTCCATAAAAATGCAACAGACTGACGACAAAATAAAAATAACATCTGCTTCGGAACGACGTCTCACTTCCTTTGACGGTTTAATCACCAACGCGAGACATTAGTATAGTGTTTGTTCGAGATTTAGACACATTAACATTTCTACTGATCTATAGGTACTAATAATTATACTTTAATTTTGTAGCGATTGCTTGGTGGTTGACAAGTTTATTATGTAGCGACAATACGAAACCCATCTCCCAGATTTTGCAGATATCGCGAAGCGTCTGGTTGACGTAACTGGTGACCGAAGAGCTGGCGGCTTCCTCGCACAACGTATCAGCAATGCGATACAACGAGGAAATACCGCCAGCATCGTTGATACAATGCCTCAAAGGCATATTTTAGATTTAAGCTAGTTACCAATTTAATTTAATAGTACCACTGTATATATCTTTTAAGTAAATAAATGCAATTAAACATCTAATTAATCAAAAGGCATTTGTGTAAAACCATCGATGGAAAAGTTGAAGTGGGCAGAAGCAGGGCAAAAGTTCGAATTCATGAATGTAGGTAGTTAAATATTTTTGCACAAATTCATGAAAGCAGGTAGTTAAATATTTTTGCACAAATTCATGAAAGTACAAATGGCGGACTTAATGATAGAAGGCATTATCTACCAATAAACGATGACATTGCAAAAGTCATGCAGAGTGATATTGGTCCTTGACATTTAATGATTACGTAGCCGACTTGGTCATTCAGAGTGATGTTGGTTCTTAGATAAGATAAAGATAAAAGTTAGTTTATTCAAGTAGGCATAATTACAATGCGCTTATGAACGTCAAATAAAGTTACACCGGCTCCAACCCTACACCTCTGCCCCGAGAAGATTTAAATCCCCCCTCAATTGGAGGAGGGTATCCCAATATGGGACTTAACATTAATGATGACGTTTCCTCACTTGGTCATTGCAAATGCCATGCAGGGTTAGTTTCGTCCAACACATTTTGATATGCAAGCCCATCAACATCGTAAACCCAGTGTGCAGCCTCGGTTGCAACCGATCATTTTATTGTCTTGGAGTCAATCCGTGACGTGAATTACAATACGTCACACAAAAGCTGTTTATGGAAGCATTTCATAATGGTCATTTAGTTTCGACAGAGACATGATAATGATAGACTGTCAATATCTATAGATTCGATTAAACAAACAATGTCTTTTAGTACCTCTTCACTGACCGATTTAGATGAAATAAGGTATGGAGATAGTTTAGGTAGGTTTCATTATATTCATAGAATCGTCATCATTTCACGCAGAAATCGCGGGGAAGAAGATCGTAACTTTATGTACAGTCACCACACGGGATTCTTATGCCATTTAGGGTTCTTGCTATTTACCAATTTTGGAAATTCTATAGCGTATGTATTGAACAATCAATTTAGCTAGGACCCTAAACGGCGCAACAATCGCGGAGCGTCATGGTACAAGTTGACAGTCGTCATTATTTAATAGTCTCTGGTGTCTGCAATAATGGTAAAACGGTTTATTGGGGGAATTAACGAGTTGTACAATTCTTTTATCTCTTTTAATTATAAAATGGATCATTGAACAAACCAATTTGGTTTCCGGGAGCAATTTTGGTTTTATTGATAGTCAATTTGGCTTTGGGTTTATCGGAAATCATTCAACTAGTTTATAAATAAACTTAATTATATGTATACATGCAGACATTATCCAACCTAAAATAGTACAAAAAAAACATTAAAACTAACTATAAACTAAACATCTGTTTATAAATAAAATACCTATTTAGAGTTATAGTCAGATACACACATTACTTAAAGTGTTTACCTACTAAAAAAAGTCATTAATTAAATTTTTCACTATCTATCAAATTCTCCGCAAATCTATAAGCATCATGTACTCATGTGCCGGGATGATGATGATGATTGATAAAATCAATCATATATCCTACCTTGGGCCTCAAGCTATCTCCATAGGTACCACATTTCATCTAAATTGGTTCAGCGGTTTAAGCGTGAAGAGGTAACAGACAGACAGACGGCGCGATTCGGAAAATGAATAAAAGATTCACTAGATATGAAATAGTAAAGATATGTGACGTTTCACGATAAAAGGTACCATTGCCCCGGTTGTATATTGGAGCGGCGTTAATAATAGCGTAAGACCCAGCCGCCATAAGGGACCTTTTGCCGCGGAACGTCACATTATCTTTACTATTTCATATCTAGTGAATCACTAATTCGGATCATTTCCCGAATCGCGCCGAATGTGTTACTTCCGCATTTATAATATTAATATATAGTAGGGATTTGATTGCGTATATTATATTTAATGTTACATGTCAACAATATGAGATCAAAGTCACAAGGCTTACCATCATATGCCATCATTAATAACTCGGAGCTCTTAATAAAGTGATAATCCCTCGAGCCGACAGTAATAATAAGATTAAACTTGTTTCTTAAAGGCATTTTGATTGTACAATCGTTGTAATCGGTTTAAAATTACAAAACGTTGATTATGTTTGTTGATATTGGTCTCGTAATTTAGGAAGAGGCTATTGAATTATAAATGTAGTAACACACGGGTATATAAGTATTTCTCGAGATATTTAGCGATGTGACAAGGCGGACAGGCGGATAGAGCACTATAAGGGTTCCTTAATTCACAAATAAAGGTTTATAGGTACCTATTCGTGTTCGGTACGGCGCGGCGCTTCGGAGCTACAGCCGTAATGTTGCAACTTTAACGCTACTGCAAACTGCAGTCCCCATCCTAGAGGTAATGTACCTTTTATACTGTCTATAAATTAATTAATTTCATTTGGACTGGCTTGTCCATATGAAATGAAATAAACTATGTGAAGATTAATACGAAATAAACTGTGTCTTACCCGTTAGGTTTTAACATTGAATTGTCAGCGGAAGTACACATGCATGCGAAATTTCAAGCCAAGCGTATAATTAGAAGACGCTTGAGTTCGCCTAGCAATATTTGAAATATTTAACTATCGTGTGTTAAAGCATGGTGGAAGATTAGGCATTGGTGTTGACTGCAAGTTTTTTATAACTATTTAACAGAATAATGTCAGTGACAAACGCCACACTGCAGGCTAGTATGCACTGGGTCCAGGACAGAGCGGCGTGGAGAGCACTGGTGAAGAGTGCCCACAATCGTCACGTTCCTCATCCATGAGGTTACGACAAGGAAAAGTAGATATACAATACCTAGAGAATTCGCCATTTGAACTTATTTGTTTTGCATAAAGTTTATAAAAACAAGTAAATAGATATAACTACTTTAATGGCGATAAAAATTGTAATATTACGGTTAGAGATACTAATTGTTGATATTGATATGTCACTCTGCTTTCTACCCAAGAGCTCAAACTTGTAGACACTTTCCAATTCGGTCGTAAAAAAAATTACGAGCCCCCAAATCCTTTTTTAACCAGTTCGATACTTAGAGCGCGATTAATCTAATCAAAACACTGGCTATATAATAATCGTATAAATAATTAAATTATCGGGCCAGTGCGGAGGAATGCAGTCGGAACCGTGTACTAGCGGAGGCTTCAAGACAGAGGGGCTTTTAAAAATGTTGTGGATAAAGGCGACAGTGGACATGTGAGGAAAATGGGCACTACGTTTGTATGGAGAATTGGTCGCCCAATATCCTCTTTAAGATTCTCATTTTCAATCCCGTTTATAACATGTTTAAGTCAAAAGTTTCATGGTTTGGAAAACATTTCAAAACATATTACAATCAATGTACTGTGGGGATCATATTAAGGTGCAATAAAAAATACTAGCCAACGTATAAATTTTAAGTATTAGGTATTATACTTAAAATACATCTTCACGGAAAATAAACCTCCTGTAGAGATGCAGTTTGACGCTGAATGCCAGAGGGCCGAAATCACTCTGCTATCGTATCTATATGTAAATAAATTTAATTTTACAGCGTGTCTAACATTAATCGGTTGACAGGAACGGGGTAATCGTTTCGTAATATGGAGTAAAAGGCCTGTTATATCAGTAAGACAACTAAATCAATGGAAACTATGAAGTCATTGAACTAGTAATTTGCTTGCTCTTTTTTTTCGAGAAAATAGCAATATGAGGTGGCTGGGCCATAAAATTTAAAAATATATCTTAGCCGGGAAATTGCTCTTGACGTTTTTCAAGAGATGTTTGATGATTAATTAGTTTAAATTCCTTGCATATTTGGAGAAAAGCACTATGAATGCCTCGGTAGGACAATTCCTGTATTCGTCTTCTTTGTCAGACTCCGCTTCGCATCGTCCACAGATTGCCATTTCCCGGCCCCTACAAAAATCCACTATTAAACTGTATCTACATGGGCGACTCTTGCAATAAAGGATTTTTTGAAGTGAAAACTTCTTTAGCGGCGCTGGGCACTTTTTGAGGTGGGGAAAAAATGATAAACTCGAGACAGCGTAAGGCGATCACGTGACCGTGAGGGGCGTAAGGCGATCACGTGACCGTAAGCCCCGTAAGGTGGCCACTCATAATTTAAATGGCATTTAAATCAATAAAGAAAAACTCAATGTTATTTGACATTTATGTTGCGGACTCCTTTTCAAGACTCTTTACCTATGTTCAAATAATTTGAAGTTGTCATGGCAGTATGTAAATGAACATGTCAATGAAAAAGTGTGATCTTATTTGAGAAAGATAATAATATATAATAAATAAATAGAATACCTCCGCTAAACGTATGTATCGTGTTACCGGGCGTCGGTAACATAGTGAGGTGAGTTTTCACTTCTATCGGCACTCCCGGAGTGCAACCGTTGTTGCTTGTTTTTTTCCATTTTTATACCTATTCTCATAGAATATCTAATTCTATTTCACGCTACTTCTATTCATTATCTCTAGGCATGCGCATACGCCGCGCAGGAAGCGAACCCGATCCGAACGTAATGGCTCGCTACGTATTAACCCGCAGATTGGGTTACCCGAGATTATTCATCTCAGTTTATTTCAAGCTGTCCTTAGGAGCGTGACAGTTTCTATATACAGTTGCAATTTTCTAGGCGGTTAATTGCAGCGCGGAATCAATTTAACCTAACTCAGAATGCGGATAATCTTAGGATATGAGCAGGCGTTCTACCGTTAACTTCGAAATCCCAAGTTTCTGTGTATAGATCTCATAATTTCAGGTACCTACCTAATAGAGACGAAGAAATGGGAACTTTATATGTACAACGTCTGAGAAGATGACTTTTAATTTGGCAGTGTTCTGTAACAAGTGCATTTTTTATAATTCGGTTCCATGCCGTACCTAGTTGTTCTTTACAGGGATCGGATACCAGTATTTTTTGGATGGGAACGGAAACGGTAGTTTTTCGTTCTATATTTCATTTTGAATTGGGCAATCTAATAATACGAAGTCGTTACCTAAAAACACAACTGAGTCCTACGTTTCGAGTACTAAATAATTCGAAAAATGTGGTTATTTCGAAGTTTTTGCCAAAAACCGGCTCCGATCCCTGGTTCTTTATACGATTTTTGCTGAATGGTCTGTGACACAAAGCTGATTGCCATAGACCGCTAACTGTTTATCTTTTCTTCCTAGTTGCTTTTGCCTTGTTAGTTCATCCATAATTGTACTATAAGTTTATTTTTTCTTCAGTTTCTTTTAATTTTGCGACAATTATCAGGTTCAAGAGTTACTTGCTAAATGCCAAGATTTTTAAACATATAGCGTGCCTAGTACTTTTTTGTCCCTATTTGTATGTAAGTACATTATTTATCCCTGTATAAATATCCCGCTGAATGGCACGATTAGGCATTGAATTAAATTATGCAAAAATACTGGTTTGCAAGGGATTACCTCCATTTTATAGCGGATGAGGCTATTTGATAGTATTCATAACACTCCCATAATTTATAAGCTATGAGGGTTTATTATAAATAAAAATTTATCTCGGTGCGATTAGCATTATGCAACATAGTCGTTTTTTATAGAAATAGCTTTTATATCGTTCAACTGGTCGTATAAGGAAGCGCGGGGCCTTAAAAGTGATAATGAAGTGAGGTTCATTAAATACAGGAGTCGACGAGTTTCTAACGCAGCTCGTATTTTATAATATATATAAGAGTAGAGACCTATTACTTACTTGCCAAACTTGTAGCCGGAGCTTCCAGCCGGCTCTTCGTTTTTTATGGAAAGCACCACGTGATCACCGATCAGCCGTCATAGAAAATGACATGTCGGGCACGGCCCGCTCTAGCGTGAGTCATTCTTTACAATATCCAATTTTGGCTTACAGTCACATTAACATGAAATATCCGACATATATAATCGGTGGCTATATGTCATACAAGTAATCAACAAATTTATAATGAATCTGCATGCCTATATAATGTTATTATGTAGTAACAAGCGTCTCGCCGCGGATCGTAATATTATCTAACATCAATTACAGGTGGACTAGAATGAACATAAGGTTGCGAGCACATTGCATAAGTTTAGTAATCACAATTTTGCCATGAAGCAATTAAAAAAAAATCAAATCAAATATCATTTATTATCAGGCAACTAAGGCCCATAGATTAAGGCCCTTACAAACGAACATACATACAATAATAAAAATCTTACAAGCTAAAAAATATTTTATTTCGGCGACACGGTGGTTTTCTGTTGTGTCGCCTGTTCCGGTGTAGGATTTGGCAGATTCCTACAATGCATTTGCAATGCATGGCAATGTGAGACAGATCGAGTTCAAGTTTAAAATCGTACACATAGCTTCCTGGACCTTTCGTACTAAATATTGTTTCAAAAGTTACTCGTCCATGAAAGAAAATATGGTGAATAAACCGACTAATCTCCAGGTCAAGTTGAGTCACATTTAGCAAGAGATCTAAGGTCCACCACCTTGCATTTTGGAGACAAAGCAAACCGCTTGGAACAGGTGTTCCTGGGGGTGATCTGAGCTGATTTACCCCGGTTGCCGAGAGGTCCCCCCCAGCAGGTGGGCAGGGGAGGGGGGGCAAAAGTGCCTCCGGCGCGCATCACTCTAAATTTTATATCTGCATACATCTAGCAACTATATCAAGTTTGGTGTCTTTTTCGTATAATTCGAGGATGGAGAATTTATTTCTGTGACTAAACTTTCACTCACCCATACAAAAAAATCGAGAAATTCAAAATTCAAAAAAAATCTTTACACTTTTTTTTTTAATCCTCTACAAAATTAAAACTACGAGGATTTGCTCTACAAAAAAAATACCTGTCAATAGCCTAGTTATCCTTATATATAGAATAGTAAACTTCTCAATCATTTTTCTTTTATAACTCTGTAAAAAAAAATATTTATGTCGCGCGGCGTACCTGCATTGTAAGAGCAGTATGCAGCTTTTAGGATTTTTAAGTATGTTTTGATGGTTTCTTATAAGTTATTATGCTTCTTTTTGTAGATTACATTAATATATTACTTCTGGACGTGATATATATGCAAATATAAATGAAATATATAAATAATAATAATAAGTGGCAGCACAATTCCAACAAGCCCTCGAGCTTGGTTCTCTCCCACCTTCCTTAACAACTGGTGTCACCTTCCTGCTCTTCAAGTCCGGTAGTACCACGGAAGCAAAAAACTACAGACCCATCACATGCTTGCCTACACTCTACAAGCTCCTTACATCCATTTTGAGAGCAAAAATCAATGCGCACATTGTCGCAAACAATATTTTGGCTTCCGCTCAAAATGGATGTAGGGTTGGGTCCCGTGGTACTAAAGAGCTCCTCCTCATAGACATGACCATATGCCAACAAATCCGGCGGAACAAGGGGGCCCTCTCAGCCGCTTGGATTGACTATAAGAAGGCCTATGATTCGGTGCCTCATTCATGGCTGGGGAGGGACTTAGAGCTGTATAAAGTTGATGCAGCTTTGAGAGCCTTCCTAAGCGCGTGTATGAGGCAGTGGACCACAGTCCTTCGTCAACCAGGAGGCGGGGATGACCGCTCTGGCCCGCAGGATTTTATAAGGATTGAGCGAGGAATCTTTCAGGGTGATAGTCTGAGTCCCCTGTGGTTCTGCCTAGCTCTGAATCTCCTCATGAACCTCACCCTGCTGAAAGATTTGGGACTAGGTTGCCGGCTTCGGAGAGAGGGTGAAGTCATTTCTCACCTTTTGTACATGAATGACCTCAAATTATTTGCACAAAATAGCCAAGACTTGTTGGACCTACTGAAAACTACCGAAGTCTTCAGTAGTGCCATCAACATGGAGTTTGGTGTCGATAAATGTGCGGTTATACATGTAGAGCGGGGGAGGGTTGTAAATTCAACAAATTTATAACTCTCTGAGACAATGGCTTTCAGATCTATCTCTGAATCAGAAACCTATAAATACCTTGGTATGTCACAGTTTCTGGGTATTGAGGACGAGGGTATTAGACGGTCGGTGAAGGAGCGCTTTTTCAGTCGGCTCACAAAAGTCCTTTTGTCAGGAGGCAACAAAGTGCGTGCCTTCAACGCCTGGGTAATGCCCCTACTCACATACTCCTTTGGCATACTAAGGTGGACTCAGACCGAACTGGACGCCCTAGATCGGAGGGTCCGATCACTGCTCACCCTGCATCGCATGCTACACCCACGCTCGTCAGTTATGAGATTGTACATCCCACGGAAGTGTGGAGGCCGAGGCTTCCTAAACGCTAAGGATCTCCACAACCGCCAGGTGTACAATCTCAGGAATTATTTCCTTAACAACGAGTGTGGGATGCATCGTGTTGTGGTGGCAGTAGACAGGAACCTCACGCCGCTCTCCTTGGCAAACGAGAACTGGCGCAAACCTGTGGTACTAAGTACTGCGGATCGCAAGGCGGCATGGGAGAGTAAGGTGCTACACGGGCGGTTCTACAAGGTCCTCACGGGACCCGATGTGGACCTGCTCGGGTCGGTGAACTGGTTACGATTCGGGGACCTCTTCGGAGAAACCGAGGGTTTTGCCTGTGCAATTGCGGACGAAGTAATGATGACGAACAACTATCGGAAATATATCCTGAAGGACGGTACGGTCGACATCTGTGGGGCATGCCGCCGTCCCGGAGAGTCACTCAGGCATATCATTTCTGGTTGTTCTCATCTTGCTAACGGCGAGTACTTGCACAGACATAATCTGTGCAAGCTCGTAGCCAGGATTATTCACCAGCAACTTGCTCTTCTATATGGTCTTGTGGACCGCGAAGTACCGTACTACAAGTATTTACCTGCGCCTGTTGTCGAGAATGGTCGTGCCACGCTCTATTGGGATCGATCTATCATCACTGACAGGACTATTGTAGCCAATAAGCCTGACATTGTGATAATAGATCGATCGCAATGTCGGGCCGTGCTCGTTGACATCACCATCCCCCATGATGAGAATCTCGTGAAGGCCGAGAAGGACAAGTCCAGTAAGTACTTGGCTCACGAGATAACCGCCATGTGGGATGTTGATTCGACGATCATTGTCCCGATAGTCGTTTCAGTGAACGGTCTAATAGCGAAGAGTCTCGACCAACATCTTGAGAGACTCTCGCTAGGTGGTTGGATCAAGGGCCAGAAGGCGCCAGATGCAGAAGGCGGTGATCTTGGAAACGGCGCGGATAGTCCGCCAGTTCCTCTCTCTGCGGCCCTGACCACCGGCAGCTTGGGCCTTGCCCCGCTGCTGGCGGCACCCTAGGTTAGGTTTTTTATAATGTGTTTATATGTATTTTTTATTGTTTTGTAAGTGTTTTTATATTTTACTTTTATATTCATATTATAAAAAACCTAACTTAAGATGAAAGATAAATAAAGTGAATAATAATAAAATGCTTTATTGCACACTACAAAAGAAATGTTACAAAAGTATGAACAGGTACAAAAATGTAGGTAACAACAGGCGGACTTATCGCTAAATAGCGATCTCTTCCAGATAACCTTCAGATAGTGAGACGGCGGAAAAGATTCAAGTTAACGGAAGTTAAATAAAGATGTTGGGAACTAATACCAACGGTCCCTGAGCGCGAGCGCCGCTGCACTGCACCGCATTCACCTCCGTTTAGATACCTACACTACACGCAAATTTAGTATAATTTTTATGTATACATAGATAAGTATCTCAAAAGATGTAGAAGATAAAAGGTCACAATAACTAAATAAAAAATTGATCTGTCGTGAAACTATCCAGTAGGTAGACAACTCATTCTGCATAGGATAATCCAATATTCAGTTATATCGTACTTATTGTAAATTCCTTTATTGTTTTAAATATTTACTTTCTGTACCTACTTGCGTTATGCTGAATAATGTTTTGAAGTAAATGCGTGTCTAAACTAAATGCGTGTAGGTATACCTACTTCAGCACGGTCCGCCGTGCGACACAAAACATTTTTTTAAATACAATTCTTAGTTAAAAATGGTTGATAAGTTTATTATTCTATATAGTAGAATAACTGGGCTATTCACATGTATTTTTTTTTAGAGCAGATCCTCATAGTTTTAATTATGTAGAGGATTTAAAAAAAAAAAAAAGTGTAAAGATTTTTTTTGAATTTTGAATTTCTCGATTTTTTTGTATGGGTGAGTGAAAGTTTAGTCACAGAAATGAATTCTCCATCCTCAAATTATACGAAAAAGACACCAAACTTGATATAGTTGCTAGATGTATGCAGATATAAAATTTAGAGTGAGGCGCGCCGGAGGCACTTTTCCCCCCCCTCCCCTGCCCACCTGCTGGGGGGGACCTCTCGGCAACCGGGCGAAATTAGCTCAGATCACCCCCAGGAACACCTGTTCCAAGCGGTTTGCTTTGTCTCCAAAATGCAAGGTCCCCTTAGAAAACGGGATCTTAGATCTAGTACTACATTCGTATTCTTCGAATCTGGTTGCCAAAAGCGAATCACAACCTGGAAAAGATAAGATGAAGAGAAGAAATGTTGCTAACGACTGGCTATTTCACGTTAGTTTCTGCTGAGATTAAAATTAAATTGTATCTTAATTAAGTTCAGGTACTGTGAGCCATGTCTATTACCTTTACTTTTACTCCAATCAATAGGGTACTGTCTCGCGAAATCTATGCTAATCTACCTTACTACACTAATAAATAGCTTGAAGCGCTTTCCGCTTCCCATCCGCACTGGCTTAGAACAGTGGTATCAGTGTCATCGCGAACAGCAATTCTGACGAGGTATTCTACTTGCGCAAGCGCAAGCAACCAGTTTAGCTTAGCTTCGCAGTTAACCAGTGTAGCTTGAATTTGAAATTTTTAAAAACAAAGATTCATCACTGAAATACTTCTTAAACACATACAAGAAAATAATATAAAACTTTAACGGCTCTACTTGCTCTACTTTATAATACTTGTCATCTTATATCTATTGTCCATTTTTTATTTTTCTCCTTATGTTGGCATGCTACCTAACTGTCAAAACTATCGCCTTTCCCGCTCTTTTTCTAATAAACTGTACATATGTCATGTGTTGTCTGTGATGTCCATAACAATGTTTTTGTTTTAGGTTCCCAGCACATTTCCTATCACCAAATCAAAATTATTCACCGAACATTCTTATCGTGCATGGTACGTCTTTCAACGTCGTCATTGGCGAAATCCCTCCTGCCAATACCACAAGAGGGGAAAGCCATAAAAAAAAACAAAAAAAAAACAATTGTTGATAAATGATAATTTTAATAAACATTAGATTTTTTTTTTATTAGTTTTAATTTTTAAAAGATGCTTTTATAAGAAAAATTGTCTTAAACATCTCACAAATAGACTAAATCAGCGGTCGGCAACCTTTTAGCAGCCAAGGGCCACATTAGGAGCTAACGAAGTTGACGCGGGCCGCACTTTGTTAATATTTATGACTTTATCAGACATTGTCGTATGTCAATACATATTACATATAAAATAGCCAGGGGGGCTCGCGGGCCGCAAGTGAGAGGTTTGCGGGCCGCAAGCGGCCCGCGGGCCGCCGGTTGCCGACCGCTGGACTGAATGATCAAGTAAAACCTTAAACATTGCTTGTCAATGTATTTTACGTCCATCTTGTACTGTATCATCATAAATTTACCGCCGCTATTTTCGCTAGTGATTGTATAAATAAACTCACTCGCAGAGCATCTTGGTCGAACTCAAATATGGTGTTGAGAGAGATGCACTGGCAGTTTTATTTTATTTACTTATAAAAATTTCAGCGAGTTATCGATAGGTGAGCGACTACTTATATACATATAACCGCGGTCAACTCATGGTAAAGGTAGTTATTGGTTAGAACGAGCAAGATTCGCTCTAACTCGAGTAGCGAGTAGAATCGCGCTGGCTACTGGCTATGCAAATATTCTGCTCCAATTCCAAAATGAATTAAATGTGTGCAAACTGCGAAACTCATACAACATTTGCATTATCCAACTATAGTATTTGCTATGGAAATATGCTCCAATTTAAAAAGGTATTAAGTTGTATGTGAATCCCTTGGGTTGTTCGTCTTATTCCTCTGGGCTTCAAGTACAATGTGGTATCACCGATCAGCGAATATAGCAGTCTAGTTCATGTTTGCGTTTTATGTGGATTCGTCGTTGGTGGTGCATTGGAAAAACTAACAAGATTATTTTGTTTTAGAAATTATAGACACTATCTCGTATAAATAATAAATTAATGAAAAACACGGATTACTTAATCGATAAAATCGTAAAAGACATAAATTAACATAACTTTAGAGCTGCCATTTTCGACTATTTTCTTACGACACAACATTATCCTATTTTGGACACTCGAAAGTGGTTAATTCCTATTTAACCTAAGTACAATTAGGTACAATTAGGTACCATCCAAATTAGTTTTTTTAACTGATTGGTAGGTACTTGAAGACGGTAGCCTATGGGAGCTTGTAAAGGATGACTCACGTTAGACCGGGCCGTGTCCGGGCCGGAGCTTCCGGCGCTTACTTTTCTATGACATGACAGGCGATCACGTGATGCTTTCCATAGATAACGATGCGCCGGAAGCGCCGGACACGGCCCGGTCTAACGTGAGTCATCCTTAACGAAGATTCACTGTGTGGCACTTAAACTTGGTAACAGAGCTAAAACGATTTTTTTACGCGTAGTATTACGATAAGAATAATAATCGTATGCTGATCACAGCACAATGACACCGGCCTAAGGCTGAATAACCTGTTATCGTGCACGTGGTGGATGCAAATACCGCAGACGGGCAGATTACTCCCGAATGAGGGTGCGTTTTATTATACACTATTCAATAGAGATGCCACGAATATTCGGCGACTATTCGGTATTCGGCCTATTCGGCCACTTTGCCGAATATTCGGTATTCGGCCGAATGTTGCCTACTATTCGGCCGAATACCGAAGATCTGTTACACCTACTTAAAAAGAAAAATTGCACATTAAAAATAACCAAAAATTATGTAGGTATATTTAGAATGTATTCTTGGAAAGTTATTAAATACGAAGACTCTTTTTTGAGCATTTGTTGATTAAAAAACATTTTATTTTTATCATGAGTCTGTTTTGTTTGACTCTATTCATGAATGCTGTTCAACAAAAATATATCTTAGCTAACGTTATCTAACGTTGAGCTTTGTTAGCGATCAGTTTCATAATAATAGTGACTTAAAATGTTCGAATGTCATGCCGAATATTCGGTCGCCGAATATTCGGTCGCCGAATATTCGGCCGAGAGAGGGGCCGAATATTAGGTATTCGGTATTCGGCCAAAACCACTATTCGGGGCATCTCTACTATTCAACAAACATACATCAATGGTGCGGAGCTATGGTAGGCAGCCTAGAGCACCAAGGCCTCTCATGCAGCTGAAGTGCTAAGAGCCAAGCCCACACTAGCGTCTCCCGAGCGTCGGCGTCAAGTCAACTCTATGGCTGCTGCTCGACGCAGCGTTAGCGCAACTGCGCAGCGACGCCATTTTCCATAGCGATGACTAGACGCCGACGCTCAAAAGACGCCAGTGTGTGGTGGCTAGGGTTTGCAATCCAGATCTGAATCCAGATCCGCGGATCTTCCCATACATTTCTGATTCGTCGTGCAAACCCTAGTGGTGGCACTAAGAGGATCCCTCGGCACGCCAGCTTCAATGACGTCATCCTTTGTCAGTGCCGGCGGTTCTCGAGCCCAACGGTCTGCCAGGATCGAGAGGCCTGACGGAATGACGTTGGTGCCTTAAGGTTCCGTCACACAGGCGCGATTTCCGGGCGGGGCGTGAGCGTTTTATAATATAAAACCCTCACGCTTTAGTTAGAGTAGGTATGGGCCGGCCGCTTGTCTGGGATGCGATTTGCTTACACCCTGGCGTCCAACCTATATTCCTGCACCACAGTTGGCGCAGGTGTGGCCGCATCCTCGAACGAAAGCCTCACGCTCACGCGTCACAAATATGTGACCCTTGGTAGTAGCTAGTAGCAGCCATGAAGTTACATTTTTATTCTAGATCCGTGGTAGCAGCTACAAATTACAGGACATTTAGGGCTTCATTTTTCTTACACTTGTGGTAGCGATGTGAGAATATTTTCTTACGAGTACTACGCTTTGTGCAGGAAGTATGAAGCAACACCATAGTCGTAAAGAATTTGTAGTAAAATGCCCTTTTGTTTTTGCTCATTACTTATTAACTTAAAACTATTGACTGGTGTTAAAGTGTTATGTCTTTGAAGAATTCCCAAAGCTGTTTTATGTTAATACCTACTAACTAAATATGGATACCTATAAATACTCGTATAGGTTCTCAAAAAACTTGAGAAAATGCTTCTGGTATATGGTTTTATACCTAGAATGTTTTAATTAGCATAAATTGTATATAATTTCCGTACAGAACTGCTCCCGTCCAGATACGATTACAGGAGGTACCTTGTAGTGTAATTTTTAAGACGTCATTCAATAAGTAATATTTTATCAATTATACGCTGCGAAATATACGCTAAGAAAAAAAAATTCCACCCAATTATCCACCAATAATTTTAGCGACTCATCATAATTTGCAATACCTAAATACAATATTCTTTGATGAGATTGTAGGTAATAATAATTACAGACAGTTTCCATATAAAACACCGGGACGCAGAGGTCACAAACCCTCGATGTCTGGTTTCATTACTGTCACTGTCAACAATTTGCATTTGTATTCGTTCACGTTGTATCGAAATCGAAGTTGTTTTTCTAGGATCAGTCGCTGTCGCTACATCTTTACAAAAAAGGTTTAGAATCTCTGATTCTGTGATCTTCTAGTCTAGAGCCTAATGTTATTTGAAATGGAGTATAGGTATTTAGGCAGAGGTCTCATCTTACGTATTAACCGATACTTACTTGATAATTCTCACGTTCAAGTGCAATTTTCCTATTGTCAATAAACCATTAAAAATAAACACTGCGGAAGTTCAGTCCAGTTATAGTTATATTACAAACTTTTTATTTGCTCTCAAAACAAAATCGCTAAGTCAAAACCCAATCCAACAACACTTTGTTTTTTTTAAGGCCGCCTTTTGAAAGGCAACGGCAAGTTAGTACATAATATAACAATTTCCCAATGCGTCGGCGCAGGGCAACTGGCGCGCGCAGCGGCTTTCGACCGTTTGAAAAGGGCTTGCCTGGTTAGTGCAGTGTGGAAAGTAAAAATCGTTACAAGTATGAGTAAAAGTACTAATTGCTGGACACGGGCTTATCGGCGTGTTGTGTGTGCGCCGTACACTGTGCGGTTATGGTTTTTCACGGACATTTAATGGATTTTTGTGTGTACGATTCGCTTTTTAATGAAACACAAATAACAAAACTTGTGACAGCAGCTTCTTGGCAATAATTATAATTTATACAACTGCTGAATTAGAAAAAAACGCCGCAGTTTTAAACTTAATAACATCACAAACATACGGGAGTAGAAGTATAACATCGTCATTTCCTTACACATAAAAAAAGCGCTTCCATTAACATGGTTTTATTTTTATTTTATCAACCGTCAACTCTCAGCGATAATGTAGACAAAATGTCTCACAGCATCCTGCAATTCCTGTACTTACTGATTCGCCTCGCATCCTGGATTTCCACGTCTAACTACAAGTTAATTCCGTTCAGTATACAAAGGTTCTAACAGCCGAGTAATATCCGCTGAATTAAACCCTTTTCTAAATGTCATAGTGTATTAGGCTTTAGATTAGTTTGAGGACGCTTTGTTGTCCGTATGAGGTGTGACGTCATGTAAAAGTAAAATGTTTAATAGATTACTTCGAGTTTATATTTAACTCAAAGATTCTCTAAATCAAAGATGTGCAGGTGCCATACCTAACGCGAGTCACTGCCGTATTCGAACTTCAAGATATTCACAAGAAACGACACGTACTAGATCTATTCTAGATACGTAATAGTTTAGATTTCAACTAGTTCTCTTTTGCAGCTCAATTCGGGCAACTAATGTCACTTTTACGAGTTTTACGTTAGATAGTGTTAGACATCTATTAGATGTGAATTGGGTCTCTAAGTCATATCGTGTGGAAATCGTTCAAGAGTATCTCCAGAATCGCAGAAATGTCAAATTTGACAGATTAGATCTTAAACATATCGTTATCGTATTTTGGTGACGTCTAAAAGATATCTAGTAGATGTTTATTTCAAAATCCGAATCGGGCCCTAAGTATCTTCTGATAGCAAACAGACATAAGGACATTACCTCCTCACCTTATTTTTTTCTGATGATAATAATAATTACCATATTAAAATTATCCTAAGAGTTCTCTTAGCAATCTTATCTGAAATAATTTGTGTAGCTGTACAAAATACATTTTTTTGAAACGACTGCCACATTTTATTTTAAACCAGGAAAGCAGTCGGATTTCTACAAAACTAGCGACCCGTCCCGGCTTCTCACGGGTTACACAAAACCTTAACAAATTATACACCTAAACCTTCCTCAAAAATCACTCTTTTGATAGTGAAAACTGCATGAAAATCCATTCAGTAGTTTTTGAGTTTATAGCGAACATACATACACACAAACAGACAGACGCGGCGGGGTACTTTGTTTTATAAAGTGTAGTGATATTTTTATTAGCCTGCCTGGCACAAACCAATGCTATTATGGTATCTATTATATTACTTAAATAAGTAATTATCACGTCACATAAACTTTTTTACAGCCAACAGTACATAGCACACAGAATTTTAAGCCAATATAAAATGTACTATCTCTTAAAGGGCTTGAAATACTTTGGCCCTTTCTTCGCCAAGTTGTTCAACAACTACCTCAGTAACTTGAAAACAAGTTGGCAATTACTCTTATTTTACAATTAAGTGTGTTGAAAAATGGACGAGTGAAATAATTATCAGCATGCATGTTAAGCCGATGAACTAGGTATAGTTAATGTGAAAATTATTCGCTCAACATATACAAAATAGTTAAGCTGTGGGGAAATATCGATTTTTTTACTTAAGGCATATGTGTTTTGGCAGATACCTTTGTCACCTTAACGGCATTTCTTCACCACCAGCGGCACCAACACTCTCGTTTCACATATTAAGGAAAAAGGTGCAACATGAAATACGAAAGGGCAGATTATGTAAGTAAGTAAGTATTCTTGCGGAAATTGACTACCTATTCGCCGATTCGTACGTCGTCCAAGTCAGCATTTTTTGATTTTCTCACATTGTACTGTTCATTAGAAAGAGCTGTGTAGTTTGTTTGTTTCGCGCGCGGCGAGGCTCGATTCCCGTCAGATGTGAACCGTCAAAACCGTCAAAAAGTAAATTAACATCCTTTCTATAGATACAAAAGTCTGGACTCGTCATTTCTTAATAGTCCTATAGAATGTGTTCAAACAGGAAGAGTCGTCGATGATTGGACTAAAATGACCATGTGGGTCACGAAACAATTATAGCGCGCGGGAGGTTCTGGGCTAGATTTGAAAAATAATGCCTTAATACTGTATTGATGGACTGGGATACTTTTAGGGAGGGGCTTATTTTTTATCGACGTGTAATAATTACCTATTATTTTTGTGATACTTGTTGGTGAAGAGATGCAGTATGAAGCAGTCAAAAAATTATGAATATAAATAAGTGCTTATGTTTATTTTCCAAGCGGAGAAATTTATATAAATAGGTACATTTGATTTACAATTTTTCTGTCGTAGTTAAACATCCTTTTTCAATAGGCCATAGCAATCCAGCGCGGGAACGCTGCCTGCGTGATGGGCACCTTACCAAAGGCGCAAAATTTTGATAGGTATTTTTAATTTTTTAGCTTTAGTATTAGTTGTACTTAATTTTAGTTTTATATTCATTTTATAACACTTGTTATGCAATAAATGAGTTATTTCCTTTTTCACATTATACCTACTTATAATTAGGACAAACAGAAACTAATCTACATTAGGTTAGAAATTTGTCGTAATCAAATACCAAAATCCCTAACACCAACACCATTAAAATTAACAAATCAAATGTCAAGAACTTATTCACAATACGGTCTCCATTGACAATGCCATGGTGGTCTAGCATTCCATTTGGTCAACTATCCGAGATTTCACTTTTTATTGTTTTCATAAAACTTGTCACACAATTCTATCATTTAAACAACATTTCAGTAATTCACATTCATACACGCAGTAAATTCAAAGGGGAAACTACACTCGATAGCAATGAAAGCTGGTCATTTTATACAGTAATTTTCATAGAAAGCGACTCGTTCTCGTTCTACGCTAGTGTAGAGCTCACTCGACAAAATTTATCGATATCTGCCATCCCTAGCGGCTGACGGTCCGACAGACCACACATATTGTGGCCTAAGCCGTCTAACGTTTGAAACAGAAGAGCCTATGTTCAGGGATCCTGTTTCTATCGCTTGCCTAATTCTTGGCTTAGAAGAATCAGTATACGTGAGACTCCAAGATCCAAAATCATTACACATAATTAATGGGGACTAACCAGAAAAAAGCCTAGGATTTTGACTGTATTTTTATACAATGTACCTAATAAATAACATAAATATCAGCTGACCACAAAATGGTATGAGGAATAACACCGTCACATACTCTAGAGTTTTTCTCTCCTACCTTATTTATCTCGTACCTTACTTACGTAAACAAAAACTCTATGTAAAAAAACTAATTATTAGGGCGAGCGAAGCGAGCCCTATCACTATTCGACAAACTATGCATTCTTGTGGTACACTTTACGGAAAAACTATCGCACTTATAGGTTTGAAATTTAACATAGTAATTTAAATTCATGTCTAGATGTGTTATCAAACATAAAAATATAATTTTATCAACTTAATAAAATAAAATAAAGGAATAACACTTTGTATGACTACTAGCGCCATCTGTTAGAAAAATTATGAATTAAAATTCGTGTCAATGTACTATGTGTTAACCTGGTTAACAACGATGAATACAAAAAAACCGGCCAAGTGCGAGTCGGACTCGCGCACGGAGGGTTCCGCACCATCAACAAAAAATAGAGCAAAAAAATCGTGTTTGTAGTATGGGAGCCCCCCTTAAATATTTATTTTATTTTATTTTTAGTATTTGTTGTTATAGCGGCAACAGAGATACATCATTTGTGAAAATTTCAGCAGTCTAGCTATCGCGGTTCATGAGATACAGCATGGTGACTGACGGACGGACGGACGGACGGACGGATGGACGGATGGACGGATGGACGGACGGACAGCGAAGTCTTAGTAATAGGGTCCCGTTTTTTACCTTTTGGGTACGGAACCCTAAAAAGGGTTAAAATTTTGAATTCAGACCCATTTCGCTTCGCTCGGTTTGATTCCCAATTTAGCAATTAAGTTTCTCTGAATACTGGAACAATAATCTTGCTGTATATGTCGTAGTCAGATCGTATAATCCGCCGTATTACATTACGGCTAGCCGTTTTCAAAAACAGGGGCGTTTTGAAATGCGGCGGTTTAACTATTAGCCGGATTGAATGCCGAATGCGGCTGAATGAGAATCCGCCGGAATGTATTCGGCGCCATACGTTCTTCAACACGGCTAGCCGTAATGTAATACAGCGAGTCATTAGCCGCCGCTTTGACAGTTTTTAGTTCCCATTTTTAACACTCGTGGCGCTGCCTGACATAACAACAACAACTATGAAAAACGCTGGGGTGTCCATCAAATCTGGAGTTCGTCGAACTGTTTCTTTTCAAAAAACATTTCCTTCGCAACTTAACTAGATGAAGCCCGGCCTCGCGGGGCTCCCATTTCTGAGCGGTTTGCCCTTCGGGCATCCGAAGCTATCTAACGAACCTAACCTACCTACCTATTGGTTTAGTGAGACGTCTGTGAAAACATATACATATACATACACTTTAGGGAAAAAAGCGTAGGTAGGTAAGTAGGTTAGGTTCGTTAGGTAGCTGTAGATGCCCGAAGGGCAAACCACCCAGAAATAGGAGCCCCGCATTTGCGGGGCTCCGTCTATTTAAGTTGTGAAGGAAATATTTTGGAAAAGAAACATGTAGTGCGGTGGGACCATAGTAAAAATAAATTAAGTAAATTGCAAACATTGTCAAACTCCGGTTATGTAGGCGACCGAAAGAACTGGTCACTCTACAATCTAAATAGTAGATACGATGCGGCTACACGTAGGCCGCGCCTTATTGAAGAACGTATCGCAATGACAATCCGGCTAATCGTCGAACCGCCGCATTTCAAAACGCTCCTGTTTTTGAAAACGGCTAGCCGTAATGTAATACGGCGGATTATACGATCGGACTACGACATATTCACTGCGGAGGTCAATTTACTCGTATGTTCTGTTCTGTGACGCCGATGAACTGATCAGTCATGTTGTAATTCGACACGTCTTGATGAGCACTTGGGAGAGCAGTACGATAGAGCTGATGCTGATCCCTGGCTGTACCTAGCGGAACTCAGGTTTGGTGCAACATAGACACACGCTGGGTTGGACATCCGACTCGTCATGATGATAATTTGGTAGAGCAGTACCCAAGATAGCTGATGCTGAACACTGGCAGTACCTAGTGGAGCTCGGGTTTAATACAACATATGCACACGCTGTTTTGGTCATCGGACTCGTCTTGATGAGCACTTAGGAGAGTAGTACCCAAGATAGAGCTGATGCTGAACCCGGCTGTACCTAGTGGAACTCAGGTTTGGTGCAACACAGGCAAACGCTGTTTTAGTCATTCGACACGTCTTGATGGGCATTTGGGAGAGCAGTACCCAAGATAGAGCTGATGAGCTGATGCTAAACCCTGGCTGTACCTACTGGAACTGAGGTTTGGTGCAACATAGATACACGCTGTTTTGGACATCCGACTCGTCAGAATGAGCACTTGGGAGAGCAATACCCAAGATAGAGCTGATGCTGAACCCTGGCAGTACCTATTGGAAGTCAGGTTTGGTGCAACATAGGCAAACGCTGTTTTGGTCATCCGACTCGTTTTTTTTGAGCACTTGGGAGATACCCAAAATAGAGCTGTAGCTGAACTCTGGCAGTATTTAGTGGAACTCAGGTTTGCAATATAGGCACACGATGTTTTGGACATCCGACTCGTCTTGATGAGCACTTAGGAGAGTGGTACCCAAGATAGAGTTGATGCTGAACCCTGGCAGTACCTAGTGGAACTCGGGTTTGGTGCAACATAGACACACGCTGTTTTGGACATCCGACTCGTCATGATGATCACTTGGTAGAGTAGTACCCAAGGTAGCTGATGCTGAACTCTGGCAGTAGGTACCTAGTAGAGCTCGGGTTTTATACAATGTAGGCTCACTCTGTTTTGGTCATCCGACTTGTCTTTTTCAGCACTTAGGAGATACTCACGATATAGCTGTAGCTGAACCCTGGCAGTATTTAATGGAACTCACGTTTGTTGCAACGTAGGCACACGCTGTTTTGGTCATCTCACTCGTCTTGATGAGCACTTAAGAGAGCAAATTATACATAAGTTTATGTGCGGAGCAGCATGATTACCGCCAGTAGGTGTCCAGACGGGATAGTTTTACGCTCAATTGTGTGGTGTGAACGCATAAATAAATTCAAGGACATTGGCTCGCTGACCCAACATTGCGAGAAAAGAAAAGCCAGTTGGCTTCCTTACAAGAAGTACTGGGCGACCGTGTAGGATGTAATAAGGGCTTATGAAATTGTATATTACGTGTGGATGATATTGGCAATTTGATTTTGTCGTCTGGACACGTTTTTAATGGACAAAGTAAAAGTTGTATCAGACAGGCGTACCGGACAGCGACCGAGGGCCAATTAGTAGGTATATTTCTTTCTTGCTCTCACTTATAGCTGCGTCCTTAACGGACTTATTACTTACCCACTCGATTGAACATGGAACAAGCCTCGGACTGGATCAAAGTCGCGGTCCGGTACGTTTAGGTAGAAAAACTCCGCGAGCCCTTACAAAGCTCTGCTTTTTGCTAGTGTTACTTTTGTATATGACACCGTAAGATTGTGAACCCGTTAGTTTACAATCTATCGTAGGTTAGGTTAGGTTAGTTTATAATCTCCCTACCGTCAGTTTATAATGTAACTAGCGGGATTATAAACTGGCGAGTGTTTACAATTTTACGGTGACATATACATTACGTTTTCTAAGAGTTAAATAATTTAAAAAATAATAATTTAAATATATGTTGAAAATCTATGTCCTTTCGGAATGAAGTGCAAGCCGGATTGGTTAAATGCGCGTTAATGTAATTTGTTGTAGAGAACAGTTAGTAAGTATTTCATAATGAATATTATAGTACACTGAATTATTATATAATGATTATTTACAAAAAGAGTATTTGTTTGAAGAGTTTGCTTGAAAGTTCTAATGGCTGTAGTGGTTTTCCGAGACCAACGCCCGCCAGCACTCATCAGTAGCAACATAGTAACTTACTCCATTCAATTTCTGGATACAGCGGCCCACCCCCGTATCCAGAGCCTGTAATCTCTATTGGTTTCTTATTAAGATGTTTAACTACCGGTTCAGCTATATTAATGGCGGGCGCTTTGTGGGTTCTGTTTTGTTGGGTTGCAATAATGTTGTCGTTTAAATTGTACTGTCATCGTCATTAGGGTATGCTTTGGTGGTGCAGTTGTGTGAGTTTTGAACCGAAGATTATAGGGTTCGAATCCTGGCTTGTACCCAGACGGTCGGCAAATATTCCAACAACACCTAAGCTCTCTGCTGGGTTGGAGATACAACATACCTACATATGAGGTAACCTAAGTTTATGATTTAAAAAATATTTGGAATATCTCTACACCTTATTATAAAACAAAGTCCCCCGCCGCGTCTGTCTGTTTGTATGCTCGCGACCTATCAATAGGGTGATTCTTGAGGAGGGTTTAGGAGTATATTAATTTGTTAACCCGTGCGAATTCGCGGGGCGGGTCGCTAGTAATATAAATGCGATACCTTAAAACAATTGTAACATTCGTACGAATAGCAATCGAAATCTTTGTACTGGCTAAACCTCAGCGTAGACTTTCCTATCAAAGTTAATCTATCGCGCTTTCTTTAAACTATTACTAAAAAGAGCCATAAATATTTTAAGCAAAACGTGCTGACGTAAACCATCATGCCCAAAGCGCAGTAACGATAAATCTATTGATAATAATCGAATCAAGTCGACACACTAACTCGCACACGTCCGTCCTTTTCAACATCGTAAAGATAGATAGAGACGGGAAGATCTTGTGGTGAGATAGGCGGTATGTCTGTGGGTTGGTTCAAAGACCCATAAATAATAAAGCCTTGTATTTGTTGTTGTAGATGTTGTCACAATAGCATGGCAAGGTTCAGTTCTATCTAAATGAGCATTAGCTATAGCAGTATCTGGAATACCAGTAGTAGTTTTAGTGAATCACTTGAACATCTCTATTACACCATATGCAATAAGTATAGACTGTTGACAAATAGTGTATATGTAATAGTAAAAAAAAGGAAAAAAAGAAGAAGACTGTTGACAAAATGCTACATAGGCTGTAAAGGATGGCTTTTCCCCAAATAACTATTTGCACTAAATGTGCTACATATTCTGTCATTATGACCAGATACAAAGGGTACTCTAACTCTATCTGAAACTTTACAAGATGGCGTTATGATGTCGCTTATCGGCGCCATCAACAATATTGACGACAATATCGACAATGAACTCGTATTGAGATGTACAGTCTGTTTTATTTATCAATCTCTGTTTTACTGTAGCATACTGCATCGATTTATAATAATTAACCAGCATGGGATGACGCCAGGCGTGCTGTGTGCTCCGCTCTCACATAATTTAGATTTTATATTTGCTACGATCTGAGAAAAGTTGCGAGGCAACAAGATCCATTGTTTATTTTTTTCTTTTTTATAGTGTTTTGTTTTGTGACGCTTTTCTTAGATGCTAAGATCCATATTAGCCAGGGTACCTACATTAATCAAGATTATTAACCTCCATACAACGCCGCCTGCCTCATCATTGTTTTATACCTCTCGCTCGCATTGTTCTCGCGTCGAATGGTGGTTCCTAATGTTAGTTCCTTCAGGTGTCTTTTCGATGGACTTAATTTAAAAACAATTACTTATGTTTATTAACTAAATGTGACTTGCAAAAATGTCTACAAACCTTTTGGCTGACAGCTACCTACTCCATATAAAATGAACTGTCGCTATTTATTTTGTATTTTTGCTATGTATGTATGAAAACTATCACCTTAGGTACCTTTGTAAGTCACAGACACGAAAGTAGAATGAAGGCATAGTAAAAGTTGGAACAGCTGATCGTCTTCTTCTTCCTAGCCTTATCATAGCCATGTCAGTTAAAAAGGCGACATTGAATTTAAAAATATAAGGGCGAAGAGTTGACTTCCATATAAATTTTAATTTCGCGCGGCTTTTTCTTCTGACAAGTTGGTGTGTGTTTCAGTATAGTTTTATGGGCAAATAAAATAACCTCTGCATAAATCTTAAACAGTAAGTAGGTATTATTATGATGTTTGTGGTTTCATCCCAACTCACTTCACAACTTAGAATAATAGTTTTCCCACAACAATAACCTTTTAACAACAAAACGACATAAAAAGTAAAAATTAAAAAAAAACTCGCCGTCCGCGGCACTATAAATCAGAATCGAATCGTCCATAATCGATACACGCCGCCATCGATTTATAATCGGCGGTGAGTGTAATGTTACATGCGATCCGAGTAATGACCGACCGACGTCGACGTCAGTCTTATGGTTATTTAGTTCGCATTATCCTGTTTTAGACTTGAGTTCCTGTGGACACAGTAATGCGGAATAGGTAATAAAAGTAGTAGTGTGGAATAGTAGTAATATTTTTGTTTATTAAGGTACTTACATACTAATATTTCATGTTATTAAATACATAATTACCGAGATTCATTGTCACACAATGAATTCCACTTATTTTGGTTACATTACTCAATTGATTCAATTAAATAGATTCTATAACACAAGAATGGTTCTGTAAAAATAAATTATTTAAAAAGATAAGCACTAGAGTCAAAGTGTAAGTAAGTTTACGTCACCCTAGGCTACGCGAGAAGAAAATCTCACTTCCTGGCCAAGGCAAGACGTAAAACTTTAGACAAACCACGGGCGGTACTTCGTAAAGCCCCAGATCGCATATTTATGGCCCTCACCTTTGGTTCGGGCCACAAACACCTGCGATCTGGAGCATTTACGAAGTCACCTCCCTAGGTATGTAAATGTACTATTACCTACCTAACATGTAATTTCTTTGAAGTGACGTCACTGAAAAGTTGCAGTTTTGCGGTTTTCGTATTGCAGCTGTCAGTCATCATTCTCTATTATTAGAGTCTGTGCGGAAAGAGAATATTCGTAGAATGTATGGGCTCCCTTACATTCGACGACTCTTCTCTTTCCGCACAGACTCTATAGTTATAGGTACTTTGGCATCGCATAGGTAGGTACCTACCTACGTTGACAATTATTAAACTCAAGTCATCAGTGGCGCTCAAAAATTAATAGCACGTACTTCTTTTAAGTTAATTATTTCTCTCATAAAACCCAATAAATCCTTTTTTTCTCACCCCTCGTTATCAAATCAGGTGACAAATGGGTCCCGCCTTGGGTCATTAGATCTTATTAATAGGGGGCGGCTGCCCCTAACAGCGGCGTGTTAGAGGCGGTGCATTCTTTGAACGTAATTAATTGCTGGCAGCGTCTAAATAGTTGTACGTCTGTAATTTTAAAGAGCTGTGGTGCGAGTAGGTGGTCAGATGTCAGGGCTTGGACGTATGAAATGTACCACAGAGCATCAACTTATCATAAGTAAATAGGTATCTATCAATTTACAGTCTAGAATCTAGCTAGACCATTGTGTAAGATAACTCTTTGTGTATTTTAATTTTATTTGTGTAATTTAAATTTGTGTACATTTTGTTCTTAATTACTTATTTCATTAGGTATCAATGGGGTTGATAACTGTCAAAGGTTTGCATACATGGGGTTTTGCATAGTCTCTAGTTATGTTCTATGAGATTTGGTTTAAAGAGCTGCCATCCAGGGCATAAAATTAAAAAAACAACAACAATTTGACACAATTTTAGGGATTGGCAGGATTGGCGCCGTCTGTAAAATACTTCGACCGGCCAATTGTTATCAAAGGAGAATGGGTACTTTTATACGGGGAGTGTCCCATGGATATATACGGTTGAGACATTTGTGGTTTTAAAGCTGTTCGAGTAGCTAGTCGATATTTATTTTAATTTTCCTTTATGCTTAAACTAGAAATTATTTTCTAGACAAGAATGTAAACAACCGTATGTCATATAAACAGACGACCTTTTGTATACCTATCTTATACCATAGAGAAATATAATAAGACAAGAGTGCTCACTCCATACATCAGTTCAGACTATTAATTTCAGCGTCTACATCTAGCATCGAGTAGCGGAACTATCAGTACTGCTACTTGACAATAGATGTAGCACCGGCCGGAAAGTCTTATGCTGTTGAGATAAGACTTTCCGGTCGGTGCTACATCTATTGTCAAGTAGCAGTACTGATAGTTCCGCTACTCGATGCTAGATGCTAATAGTCTTTTTGGTACTAAAACTGATGTATGGAGTGAGCACTCTATGTATTTTTTTCTCTATGCTTATACCTACACCACGAATTGCGAGCTCTTTGAACTTTCTTCTCTCTAGAAATATTATGCTTCGATTTATCACAATTATCAATTCTTGTATAAAATAATCCCTGTTTACATAATAAATATAATAATATCTAAACTCAGAGTAAAATAAACTCATAATTGTTAGTATTTCCAATTCCAATAGGGAAATGTTTCGAAATGGTACAGTCTATGCCATCTGTCGATGAGTAGGAGAACTAATATTTTTATTGTATAGCGTTATAGCCGTAAACGGCGGGAAGAAGTTGATAACTCGCGAGAAAAAATTGAAGAAATTTGAACCTTATTCAATAAAATATCTCGAGTTATCAACTTCTTCCCGCCGTGTACCGATTAGGTAATAGGTATGCGTAACTTGTAGTGAGGCCATCTAGTATGTAGCGGCGGAACTATAACATTCTTAATGTCCATTAGACTGAGTTTAGAGCAATTATTTCATGAAACCGATGCTGCCAAAAATACGGGGGTGCGGGGGGACGAGGTGAGCGAATCCCGTGCCGTGATTGGTCCGTTCAAAGACACGGACCAATCACGGCACGGGATTGACTCGAAGATGGAGTAAAACTACCGTATAAGTGGCAGAGGGGGTAGCGTTACTATGCTCAGTCTAATGTTAATGTCCAATTGAATTTCAATAATTAATGTTTTTATTATTTAGATGATATTATAAAGGTCGTCAAAAATTTAACCTAACCACAGAATAACTAATAGTACTACCGTACAGAAAATTCACTCCTTCACAAAAGTCAGATTTAGGTATAAAATTACACCTATATCGCCGCCTGCAAGCAAAATTGAAACTTATAACCGCGCACGAACCGTGAATCTTCTTTGCGCGCCGCAGTTTTATGACCGAGCTGTGAGTGTCGGCACGGGGTTATCACTTGACAAGTTTTTATACCTATACCCACTGATTTATTATTTTTAAGATAAATATGTAGGAATTACAAACGTTGATTATGTAAACATACATTTTTTATCCGGAGATAGTATGTCTGATTCTCACGGAAGTAAGTTTCGAAGCCATTGTGTATTTTCAATTTTGCGCGAGCGCCACGTGACACGACTATCGTGCACGCCGAGCGGCAGCCCACTGCCATACTCCTGTCATGGTCTTCTCTTCCCAGAGTGTCACTTGCCTACGTCACAATAACATTGCCACTTTATTTCAACATAACATGTTACATGGGTACATTATATCTATGGTTAATAAGTTAATTTATTTCTTTATAATTTAATAATTTTCATTTATATGTATTTTATCTTAAATTTTACAATAACACGTCATTTTTAATTATTCGTTAGCAATATCTTCCGATTCACGAAAGAAATTTCAGACGTTCGGGTAATTCTGTTTACACTACTGGCAACACAGGATAGCGCTGTCACATTTGACAATCCGCCATTTTGTCCCTGACCGACCGTCCTTGTCGAACGCGTGTTAATTGTTATTTCCTTCTCGCTCAGTGTCAGCAGTCGCAGTGTTTTCCAAACTTTTCACGTCGTAAGCTTCGTAATTAATGTTTTGTTACGAAAATGGTTGGCTGCTCTATTCAGAACTGTAAGAGTAGGAGTGAAAAGTGCAGTATAGATTTGTTTTATTTTACTATGTTTCTACATGAATAACTTAAAATTAATGCCGTTAAAATAATTTTCACTGTTGGTTAAAATTCTCCCACATTTTAAAGTTTGAGAACCTGTAAACAGCATGATGACGTAGGCAAGTGCCAGTTAGGTCATTCGCGAATCTCGGAAGAGAGTACCAGGCGGAGTATATTATTATACCATGCTCCTGTCCGATGGGCGCGCCGGCCAAATGTACCTAAACTGCGGAGTGACACCCCCCTGACCTAACCTAACGAATCAATCAGACGACTCGACATATCAAAAAATTGTTTTTGTTAAAGAATTAGGTACTATTAGTATGTACTATACCTTTAAAATAAATGAGTTCAGATTTTACCTATTATTGTCATATAGGTAGGTATACTACCTATCACCTATCACCTACCTACTGTTTTAAACCTGATTTCGTCTTGATCCATACTTGTTTAAAATTTTAGGCTATGTTAGTATTTATTGCACTGCATCCAGTATCTTACGGCACTTACGTAGACGTCTTAAAATTAAGTCATTTGGATATACGAGTATGTTCGTCACATTTTCCGAAAACTACAAACTGATATGAATACTTATTCCAGTCTACCTATTGCATAGAAGTGTTTAATGTAAGACAGGCCCGTAAGATAATACAAGCCTCGATACTCAACATTTAGGTCAAAACATCACCATTCATACAGAAAATACTCCTAAAGAAGCAAAGGAATTTCAACATTGCACAAACGCGAACGAGATTAAACTAATCTCTTCGCATTATCGAAAGTTGCACAACTCCATAATCTTAAAACTGTCAATTTTCTACGATACCTTCCGATCGAATTCTCCCATGTTATCTCAATACCGCTATCTCAAGCAGATCTGTAGGACCAAGTTTTAGTACGTAACTCGCGAAGTGTCCATGTGACTGTGTGTCACCGCTCAAGAACGGTTCGGAGGGTCTACGCTGTATCTAGAAAAATGGATAGACCTAGCACAAGCCAGCAGTCGGAGAAATATTCTGTACCCAGACTAGATAAACTCCCGACTAGTTCTACGCAGTCTGTGGATAAGGTGGAGATGTTTGAAGTGAGGGAGCATGTGCCGTATCAAGCGGAGGTAACTCGAGCACCAGGCGCCTATGACGCGGAGAGCGGTGACGTGTATACCAACTCCTGGGACTCCGCGTGGGTGGCCATTTGCCAATTGTTGAACCTCCTTCACCATATGCAGGTGGCCATCGTCGTGTTCTGCATATGGCACTTCGCGTTAACTGTAGAACCCAGTGGGGCCATCAGCAATCTTCAGCTCCATATAATTTTCGCGGGAACCGGCGTACGTATTCAGTGTTTTGTGAGAGTATAAAACTGTAGTTGACTCCTTTAATCTCTTGAAACACGATAAGAACGACAAATATGTAATACTAACCGCAGTTCGTGTCTAGTTTTATTTTACATCATTTCTGTACGAGTAGGTATATTGCTATAATGAGTGTAATGACCTGACTGAATGTCATGTAAGAAAATAACTAAACTTGGCTTGTCTAAAAGAATACCTACAAATAAATATGCAAATTCTATTTGAATAAATATCTCGAGTGTTGTTCAAAAAATGCAACGCTACTGTTAAAAGATAAACGTCGTAGAGCTTGACAGCCTAAGTTGACAGCATGTTGGTCACCGTTACTACCTACTCGGAATTAAGATTGAAGATAGCAACTATTGGGACAAGAACGATGATATTTACAAATACGTTCCCAATAGCAAGTAATACTCTGAGACTACCCGAATCAGAACTGAGTCTGACTCAGGCGGTCAGAAAATCTGATCAAAATGATCATCAGCCAGTACACACAGCCGAAATTCCGATGTGCAATATTTATCGCCGGGTATCTGTAGGCACAATGCTCATGAATAACCATAGGCGCTTCCTTTCATATTTCAGTACCAGCTGTTCCTAGTAGAAGCGGTCCTGACGCTCCACAGACACAACTCCTGGTCCTTCCAACTGTCCCAGGATGGGAAGCGAGTGGTCCACGGCTGTCTGCAGCTCATCGGCTCCTTGTTCGTCATTGTGGGCTCGTTCCTGGCTTTAGCTGAGACTGACATGGTTGTAAACACACCTCATGGATATTGCGGTAATTTCATGATAATACTTTTTTTAGACGAACCCTTTTTACCGAATTCCGAGTTCCGACCCAAAATTAATTTTGATTCACTGAAGTTACCTTAAGTTGACTAGTGAGTAGTTTTCAAAAGATCAAACCCATTAACACCTGTAACAGCTTGGACTAATATTAGACCCTAAATGTATACACACATGAACTGTGGTCCCCAAGGTATCATTTATCCGGGACCCCCATTTATCCATCATGCTTCTAAGCTACGACAATCCAACGGTGGAATGACATTACTGTATAAAATTATGGCTTACTAATATTGGGCAAGCTTGCTGAAAAGTCTGTACTTGAACCAAAATAAGCTAACCTAACCTAACAATTAAATTATGTCTACCTAATCTAAGGCCACACTTAGATATCATTAAGCTCAATTTAAATAAATGCCTTGATGAATCATACTTTCCACAAAACGGCCTCATTACAAGAATTGCCTACTTCGGTACAGGCAAGACAAAACTAAGTCAAGATACGCGATGAGATAAATTTTAGCGACAGCATGAATATACATCAAATCTTATCTATTTCAGGTGTTATTGCACTGGCCTTCTCCCTAGCCAGCTTCATCTCCGGTATCATAGCACTTTTCTCCTCGAAAGTACGTCTGATGATCAGGAGCGGACCCGTCAAGATCCTCCACATCGCGCTTGGCTTAATTGCTCTCTCCATGGGCCTTATCACGATAGCTATAGGGTTCAATATGGATTACTTCAGCGCTGCAAACCCTGGGTTATCGACGGCTCTCATGTGTTTTGTGGTGTTCACCCTGATGTATATTATTGTTCAGCCGATTATCAATCTGATATCGACTACTAGAAAAACCCTGTGACTAAATAAAAAGGCAGGGTCTTCGGATGGTGAGAGTATGGTAAGCAGGCTGTAGGTTTAAGTGTAAAAGGGGTGTGGGATAATATTTTGTGTATTTTTTCACATTATTAGCAGTCTACAAGAACTAAAAACAGAATAATTAATAAGTTCAGTAACGTCCGGACTTTTTGTAGTTTTATAGACTAACTAAAAGAAATCATAAGATTCTTTGAATAAGCGCACATTATGAAAACTCAGTTAGCTCATCGTTCTTATAACCCTGAGAATCAAACCGATTCTATTTGGACTTGAACGCAACTGGGAAATGCAAAATTAAGTGTCATACAGGGTGACATATTTGACGTCGTAATCAAAGATTTTAAAAGTGATAGAAATATTAAATTTCATATTCATCTTTATTGTGGTCAGCTGAGTTTGCATTATTATTTTCGTTATTGAATTTAATTGTAAATAAAATAACACTTATTTCCACGCCCTTTAATAGATACTTTAATAGATAAGTATTACCTACATTTATTTATTAATAATTAATCGGTTGATGTAAGGTACCTAACATAAACCAAACGCATTTATTTTAAGTTTTTACTTATTGCTCTTGGATTTTGTTTACTACTTCAGTATATAAAGATTTAAATAAACAAAAAATAGGTATATGCCAAAAATTCATTGAGTAAATGTGGAGTAAATGAGGATTCCGTTGCATTTTCATGTGTACATTTATTTATACGTATGAAAATAATAATTTTATATAAAACAATATTTACTTTTACACACAATTGAACATAGCTACTGTAAAAAAAAATCACAATAAAGAAGATACCTACTTGGATACATCTACTTGAGCCGCAGATTTTATATTTTATCCCGGTAACATTTTTTGCTGAAAATCTTACTTCTGTGCAAAGTTTTTAAATGTATTTTTATGGTTTATACGTGGTGTTACTTGTATTGTTATTGTAAGTATAATAATATTAAGTCAATGTGTATGTTTGTCTGTGTGATTGTAATATTAAAGCATTTATGGTTTTATAATATTAGTTGTCTTATTCGAAATCCAAAAACTAGATTCTTCTAGGTAAAAAACTTAGTTAAAGCCTCTCTTGCATGTAGTTATGTAAATTTTACAAAAAAGCATTAGATAAATTACATTGACTACTACATACATAAGGGGCTTTTACCTATATTATTTTATAGTAGTAGTAGTTAGTTTTATTACATGATATGATATTTCAATAAAAGTAGGTACCTACTCACTGTGTGCCTACTTATTTACTTACTTATACCTATAACATAAGGTTCTTGATATGTACCGATTTTATTATCACAGTTTGCTTATTCTAATCAACTATAAGTAGCTTCCAAATAAGTTTGATATATGAATGAACTATAAGTTTATTCATTTACCTACACATGAGCATCTGAGCCATCATATCCATCTTAAAAAATAAACAAGAATTTAAATCTCTAGGGCTTATAAAGCAATATTTGTACTAATATCACAATTGATTCAGTATATTTTCTAGTTTTGATACTACTATTATAGATAGATTTCTCGTGTTGAGTTACCTAATCATATCGGACAATGGGTCATAAAGATACGATATATATGTAAATTGTTCTTATGATGCACATGCATTCAAATTGATCTGTCATTGATCATTTTCAGTACAAACATCTTCTTCAAGGAAGGGGTTGATTTGACTTCGATTTTTCACCACCCTGTAGTAAAGAATATTGGCGAATCTGAAAAACAAATGAATAAATAGTTGTTACTTTTGCTATTCAACACAAATGTTTGTTTTATGTACAGCAACAAAATGGTTTTTGAGCCGAAAATGACGAAATGTAGGTTGTAGAAACTGTAAGTGCTAGGTGTTAGAAGGTTAGGTGCCAAAGTAAATTTCGCGCCTACATTTATTTTATTGACCGCCTTTTTTACTGGCACATTTTGCAGGACAATATTTAATAAATGTCAACTTCTTTCTTCAAAAAAAAATGTTTACTTGAAATGCTGTAGGTCAGTGATGCTTAATCTCTGCTGGGGTAATAAAGTAGCCATAATGTTCTATAAAATAAAATGAATCATTTTAAGTAATACTTACATTACAAGAACAAGACACACCGTGAATAATCCTCCGGATATCACGTAAATAAACCCAGGAAATACTACCAAGGTGCAGTAATACGCCCAATTGAACAGAATAGGGGCAAAGATCGGCATGACAGCTTCTACGCAACTGACTAGAGAATACATTTTGGCTATTTCGCCTTTGGGCAGCACTTTGGAGATCTGGGACCGGATTAGTGGGGGTGATAGACTCCCAAGTATGGACATCATTCCCGCTGAAAATAAAGATGCAAGTTTTTTTTATACAATTAGAATTAGATGAGGGTCAAATGGTACTCGCTAGGAGTAGGTACGGGCGGCGGCCGATTGCCTCTAAGTTAAATTTTAGTTGTCTGTAGAGGTAGTAAGCAAATGCATTTATTCAGTTCCAAACGCGTTTAGTAGATTCTTGGAAGCATGTTGTTGGATGTTTAAAGGTATGTTGATTGAATATACAAAGTCGTCGATATTACATTAGGAGTCAAACTTTTTTTGACGTTTTGGATCTTCAGACGTCAGTAAAAATCGCTTCTTGCATTTAAAAATATTAATTAATTAATTAAATTGTATATGTAATACAATACAAGTATAAGGAGCAATGTGGTGTATAATGTGTGTATACTTAATATTGATTTTATGCCCAGAATAAATGTTATTTTCTTTTGGTAGGTAATTACTCGCTCGGACTTGAGGGTCTTAGTCCGCTCTTAATAGGCCCTATAAGCATTCGGTATGATATTAACGTTGGCAGCCAATAAGAGCCCCTCATGGGACCAGTGCCTTCATTCTTAACTTAGGAAAAAAAACGACTTACCGAGATACAAGTGCCAGGATTTTTGGGATAAGCTCCTAACAGTCGCATCGCAAATGGACGACACGTAGGACAAAATGAGAAGCATCCCATCCGACATCTTGCAGTAGGATTGGAAAAACGACATCCCAATATACATTCCGACAAGACCTGTAATAATACAATAATGTAGAAGTCCTGCTACGTTACCATCTATCGATTCTACTAAGGTCATTTTGTCATTTGTAGCGAAAGATACAGCGGCCTCTGTAGGTGTCTTTGAACACGTATACGTAATTACCTAGGCAAATAGGTACCTACAACGAAAATACTCTAAAGGACATGTTTGGCCAAGCCACATATTCTTATCATCATTTATTTCACATGAGATTATCAGTGGGTTCAAAGTGTTCGAATCCAAACATTGGTCACATTAAAATAATTCAAATTTACCGTTAGCAAGTAACTAAGTTATATAAGGTTATTCATATGGTTCTATGTGACTTTAAAATCACCTATAATGATGTTAACAGCACAGAATGTGGAATACTCCTTGAGAAGCCACTGGAACTTCTGTCTCGTGAATAAATAGTCCACGGCACTGATCCCGAATATACAGAACATAGTGATCGCAAAAGCGGTAATAAGGAGGGTCAATATAGCCGTGATGCTGAGGTATCTCTTCTTAAAACATGTACGGGCCATGTCTTTGATTAGGTTACAATTGAAGATTTTGCAAAGACCTCCCTGTAAGCAGACAAAAAAATTTTGGTTAACTACATATATCAATACAATTATATAGCAGCGTCCGACCACGTGAAGTATTCCCGCCAAGTTTCAAATATGACGCTCCTTGACACTGTCAGTGCTAAATCTAATTGCCTTAGTACTTTAGTGTTAAAATTCTTAGTCATGTTATAAACCATCCTGTATATGTACATACGCCAAAAGGCGTCACATCTCTATTGTCCTTGAAGTAATAAGATTACGATAAAAGTTTGGGATTTCCTAGACTAATATTTTTGTCAGTAAGCAAATGCATGATATTTGCGTTAAGTAAGTATATTTTAAACAATGTATTTGTAAATAATGACATTAATACTCACTCTTTCAGCTATAACCAAAGTCTCTTCCACCAACACGATGGTGTATAACAATGTGAAGAAATAAATGGCCGCTGATAACGTAAACAAGGGAACGTAGCCAATGAAATCGTACACGTAGCTTGAACCTATGGTTCCTGTGAGAACACCGGCAAAGCCGCATCCCTGTATAAGTGCCAGTCTGAAAAACAAAAAGTTTTCTGTCTTGCCGGAAATTGGCTTATGGTTGTTCATTAATACGTTGCAAGATTTGTATCTCTTTGCTTTATACCGTAAACGAAAGTCACTTAGCCAAAAACTTTTGGGATCACACTGCATGCTTTTTTTGCGGCCAAAGTGGCATAACATGAAAAAGGTCCCGGAGAATTTGACTCCGGTTATATCGGACAAGGGGGAACGGGAGTAGGTATATTCGGGAGCAGGTATATTCGGGAGCCTTTGTAGGTCATTTTTGACCGCAATGATCGTGAAGGTGGATGATAAAGGTGAAGATAATATACAAGACCACGGGATTTAGTCTCCAAAATACCTGAAGGATCTATCCTCCTCATTAGTGATATCTGTAGTGATCAGATTAGCTCCCAACATGATTGTGCTGAATCCACCAAGCATTGCAAACGGCATTATGCAGAGAATAAACCAATATGCACTTAAATATTGAACTGCGCTGAATACAACTGTTAATACAGCAGTTAAGAACTGTCCTGAAAAACAATATTCCGATTTAGAAAAATTTGGTACGTCAACTAATCTGGTTGAACTGAGCACTAATTATAAAATGAAACTGTACCTAATGACTGACTAATTAGCTTCACAAACAGGGTCACTATCACTACCTATTTTACTCTTCAGCAGAAAAGTGATTGTGGTAGGTACGGTGAGGTATAATAATGCCACAGAAACTTACCAAAAAGAGGCCAAACCACCAACGGCTTCCTTCCATACTTATCAGACCAGGACCCTAAAAACACAGCCAGTACAGCCGGCATGATGCTACTAAAGACTGATATAGTAGTCACCAGAATAGACGCTTCGGATTGGACTTCAGTCTCCAGGTCTTTGGCTTCGCCGGTCTTGTTTAGGATGTTGAGTAGAGCGCATGTTGTTGAGTTGTACTCTAGCTCGACTATGCAGGTGCGGTATAGGAGTAAGTTGTATGTTACGGTATCTAAAATCAAAAATTATAAAATTAATACGGAATTAATGCTTCATTTTGCGAAGACCGATTTTAAGCCCGTTTAAAGAGGTTATTCGTAGAATAGTTTAATGATAGAACCAATTAGGTAGGTATCTTAGGTTTTAGAAATTAACTATCAACCCGAACAAGCTGCTAGTCTAACATACAACTGTGTGGAGGAAGACTTCAGGAGGATAAAGAAATGTGACACCGACTGGAGAAAGGTCGCCATAGAATTGTAATAATTGAAGAAAGCTGTAAGAAATAGCTAGGAAGCTAAGAAGTCTAAGAACCACAAAGGGTTTGTAGCGCCATTGGGACAAAACTAAATTAAATATAACAATGAGAATTATGTAATCTACCCTGACCAAATTTCAGGACAGATGACAGGAGGATTCGTATCCCTGCGAGGAAATTTTCGGTTCCTTCCTAATAAGGAACAGAAAATGCGCCTACAGTATTAGTCCCTCTTGTATTTTAGAGTAGGTATAGCTAATCTTTATTAGCTAGGCGCACCAATGGCTTGGAAATCGTAGCTGCACACCGAAGGGCTAAGGCCGGTTCTTTATCATTTGTCAGTTTTGTCACCATGCCTGTCACGTTGTACCTAACAAATATGTTACAAGTAGGAAGGAAAGTGACGTAGGTATTAGGTATGGCATGACAGGTGATAAAAATGCGACCATGATACCGCTGTGGTATAGGTAGGTTGTAGCATGTTGTAGATTCATAAGATTCTCTACTCCTTTAATGTAATTATAAGGAGACGCAATAATGCAACTAACTTAATACAGACATAAATTTGTATTATAATTTATAATATACTTAAACCTATATTAGCCATAAGTTGTAGAGCTCTGTGATTTGTAGAATAAGGTTAAAACTTGCATGTTTGACTTTGCAGCTGCACTATGATTAGTAATTATGTCAGCGTAATGAATCTGGCAAGGACATGCCTTTGTTTGATCGAGTGGCCTCCGTGGTTAGATAGGTTTGTTGAGTGTCGGATGTTAGGTCAATGGCTGCAAAATTATAGTTATTCGAGCATTATTTATATTTAATATTTAATCGAGATAAAAACTTATATCAGATAAAATATATTATTACTTATATACTGCTGTACTTTACTACTTACTAGTACTACTATGCATTCCTTCCTTGTAATGTCAATGCCAACAAGTTTTTGCTTGTTATGTTAAAAAAAACATCACTTCACAGTTGTTCAATAGCGAGACTTCGACTTCTTAAGACAAGTAAAGCAAGTAATATAAGCTAATTTCATTATTTCACTCACCTGTGAGAGATGAACTGAATAACAAAAGAAAAAGTGGCAGTTCAACGGCCAGCCACACGGAACGACGTGGACCATCAGGTCCGTGGCTGGACCGTATAAGAGGCTCCAACTCCTCATTATTATTAAAATTTAAAGACATCCTGGCCAGTTATATAAACTCAACATACATATTTGTATCTTGGGTTTTCTTTTGTCATATACGAACGTACAGATTCCCACTATTTCCCACGATTTTGGCGCGAGAAAGAAGCGGGTCGACGCAGCCCGTCTGCGGCGTCGGCGTTGTACGGACTGAGCATTTTAATTTTCGCGCGGCGGGCAATAACAACAGCTGTGTGTTAAACCTTGACTTCGCCTTTTATCGGGTATTTTTTGTTGAACAATGAATACGTGGTCATAATCTGCATCTACTTCCAGTTCTTGGCATGCAGGATCATTTAATTGACTAGGATCATTTAGTTCAATTTGTATGGGAACTGCACGCCGACTGCATAACAACTGCGTGCAGTTCCCATACAAGTTGCAGTCCGTCTGTACGGGCCTAAAATAAATAGGTAGGTATCTTAGATAAAAAAAGTACTTACCTATTATTGAATTATTGATTTCCTCAATCGGGCTTTGATCACATGCGGACAGAATAATTTTACGATAAAAAAAACCGAAACCCGAAAGTTGCGTTTTGTTTGATATTAAGTAGTGCCATCTATTGTACGTTTATGGAATCCTTACATCTTAGTTGTTTCGTCTACCCGACAAGAGATGGCGGTAGCGCTAAACATACTAAAAAATTCAATCAATATAATTTAATATTATATTTTTACAAATTTTTTCTTCGACTTTAAAATTTCACGTATTTTAATAAAGTTTCAACATACATATTTAGGTGACTGTATGTAAACGGTTGCTACTAAAACGTGACATCAAGCTTTAAAAAAAAAAGAAATGTTAGCTGTCATCGTCCGGTAAAAGAATTTTAAAGAATAGTGTTTGTTGAAAAGGAAGATTTTTACTATATATTAGTTTGTTTAACTTGCGGTAGTTAACTAAATCAAATTCAGTGATAATTGAGTATACTTCACAAAGATGGTAAGTCACAAAACCCATATTTCACGATTTGTGTTAGGTTACCACAAACAACTTGCTTGGTCATTCCTGTTATAAACACTTATTTCGGCTTTATTTACAGGCCCGTCGTTATGATACACGTACCACAATATTCTCGCCGGAGGGTAAGTAATACTAGTAATTTCTATTTAATCACAGTAACCACAAATTCGGTACTTTTAATGAATCGTTTATTTTCACAGGTCGGCTCTACCAGGTCGAGTATGCCATGGAAGCCATCAGTCATGCTGGCACATCACTGGGCATTTTAGCAACAGACGGCATTCTACTAGCCGCGGAGCGTAGAAACACGAACAAACTTCTCGATGAAGTATTTTTCTCTGAGAAAATCTACAAGCTGAATGATGACATGGTCTGTTCTGTCGCTGGGATAACGTCTGACGCTAATGTGCTTACTAATGAGCTGAGGCTGATTGCCCAGAGGTACCTGCTGCAGTATGGAGAATCTATTCCTTGTGAACAGCTGGTGTCTTGGTTGTGTGATGTTAAGCAAGCTTACACACAGTACGGAGGTGAGATTTTGCTTGTTTCGAAAATATATTAACTATTAATAAAATTGTGGTTGAATGTTGGTATCCGGCAGCATGTAGCTTAGGTTGGCTTATGTAAAATATAGGTATATGTAGGAATTATGGAAATTTTTCGAACCTCAAAATCATTTAAGTCTTATCTCATGACTATTTTTAATAGTAGTGGCAGTGGCGTTACAAAAATGAAAACTTAAGATGGCATGAAATTCATATTCATATCATTTATTGCATACATGTGTTTACAGTAGGTCTTATATATATCTTAGGTTACAACATGCACCCGTTAGGGCATAGCAACATTTTACTTAAATAATACTTAATCTAATCATAGGTATTATAGTGCTTTCACAGGTTTCCATCACAATTTTCTATTCCTAGCTGCTCTCCAAAAAAAAACCATGCTAAATGTAACTTTAATTCCAGGTAAAAGGCCTTTTGGTGTATCTATCCTGTACATGGGCTGGGACAAGCACTACGGCTACCAGCTCTACCAGTCAGACCCCAGCGGCAACTACGGAGGATGGAAGGCTACCTGCATTGGTAGCAACAGTGCTGTGAGTTAATTACACATCATATTTCAAACTGAAATAGACCACCAAGAATAGACCACCAAGTACGTCATATTTCCTTAGACCCCGTCTCCCCCCATGGTGATTATTCGTGATTTTTGTCAGACCTCTTCCCCCCTTACTTACTTTGTATGATGTGATTAACACATTCAGTGCCAAAAACCTGACTATTCGGTATTTCATGACTTCGATCCCACGCCAAACGACCCGATAGTCGGGATCGTGGTACTACTTTATATAACGATTTTTTGTGGCCTGGCGCGGATATCTTGTTTGGCTGGGTGGTTATGAATGTGTTAATGGATGCCCCCTTTGGCCGGAACACCTATTTTTCATTTTAAAACGAACTTTTTAGTATGTATATAAGTTTTCTCAAAAAACCAAATAAATGTTTTTAACGCAGGCTGCAGTATCCAGCTTGAAGCAGGAGTACAAGGAGAACGAGACCACACTGGCCGAGGCGGAGGCCCTTGCAATTAAAGTTCTGAGCAAGACCCTTGACATGACCAAGTTGACTCCAGAGAAAGGTAAAAGATGGTTCATTTCATTTTAATTTTAAAAGCTTTTCAGAGAATTCGGAGTCGAATGAATGATCTAATGATACAGTAGCAAATGTATGTATGTGGCCGAGTAGGTGAGGTGTCTTGCTCCTTTGAGCCAGACATCTCGTTAGATTGCAGAGATGCATGTAGAGTACTAGGAGAACATAGCTTTACTTTAAAGTATGAAGACCTTATTCTAGTTCAGATTCCAACATAAAATATTTATATTGCCCTGTATATTGGAATGGGACACATCTACCGTGTCCCATTCCAATACCGTGTCGTGTGTTTACCGTGTGTGCCTTTTGTGCTATATTCAGACTAATGGCACCACATTGTCAATTTAAAGTCATCTTTATTAATATTAATAGTGTATGCTTGAAAATTTCACAAAAATGTAAATATTTTACCTGAACTTGGTTTTCATTATTTTAGTTGAGATGGCAACACTAACCCGCCAAGACAACAAGACGGTGATCCGAGTGCTAACAAACACTGAAGTAGAGGCGCTGATTGCTGCCTTCGAGAAGAGTGAAGCGGAGGCCGAAGCGGCTAAGAAGCAGCCTGCTAAATCTTAATTATATCTTTTGTTATAAGAGCTCTTATACTGGTCCATTAAATGATTTGCGATATATTGTTTTGTCACTTGATTTTCCTATTGTGTTGAAGTTTTGATTTGAAAAGAAACAGTAAACTAGTAGCACTAGCTTTATTGCCTATGTAAAGCATTATCCTATACCTAATTTTGTAATAGTTGCCATAACGAAGATTTTTAGCTTGAATGTGCAGCGTTTGTTCGTCTACTTTGCTCGATCATTGAAAATGCTATAAAATTTTAATGTTATTGAAAAAAACCTAAAAAAACCGATCAACCAACCTGTACTATAATACTCGTTGTATATACTGCAAAGAGTAGTATAATATATATATGATATACACTTTGAAACCAATGCAATGGTTAAATTTCTATAGTTGGTCAAACTAATTTGTCAGTAAATAAGAACATAAAAATCTATGCTCGTCCTCTTCGTTTGTGTGCTAGTACTAGTGTAAGACAAATATAGTATGATTCTCTATGTTTGAAATGAGACAGTCCTTTGACAAACTATAGAATGATTTTTTTACAACACATGTAAAGTTATTGAGCGTTTTAATATATGCCTTAAATAGGTTTTGTCGTTCCCTTTCAAATAATTTTTGCAACTTAATTTATTTATTAAGAATAGTAATAAAAAAATATGCGTGAAAGGAATAATTCGATGACATTGACATTTTTGACGTGTAACTGACGTTTTGTTAATTCAACTTTGAACCATCTTTGAACACAGAATAATTGATACTCTTGTTGAACTCATTGAACTCAATTATTGGGTCGTGGATTTCCTATTTATTACTAGTGCGTTTTCAACATTATAGCTGAAACAACTAACATCACTTCACCTAATAATGGCGGTCGAAAAATTAAGAACGATTCCTTCACAGCCCACTGCGCCAAAAAAGTCCAGATTAGAAATGAATGTGCGGCTACTTTTAAACAGATGTGAGCTTATTGCAAAGCAGGAGGCTGTTGAAGGAAACTGGAGGCTTAAGAAATACGTTGATTCATTGGATGAGATGTTGACTGAACTTAGGACAGGGCCAGAGTAAGTAAAACTGTTTTATATTTTGTATAGGACCACACAGTGCCAGGTGCACGGAAACCACGGTACCACGCTAGTCATTCTATGTTTTTAGAATATTTTGAAGTGGAGACATGACTTTTCACTTGTTGTTTCTTTGCACCTTTACATTTTGTTAAGAACTTGTGTAGAAATGTTTTGAAACATCTCATGAATATTTATTTTACAGAAAGCCTTCTAAAGATATCCTCATAGAATACACAAAAAGAGCTGGTTTCTTGAAAGGTTTAATACAAACAGCTACATTAAATAGTCCAACTGAAAAGGTAAGTTCTTCTCATTTAAAAAATTGCAACTTGGTTTTTAGGATAACTATTTTCATTATTATTGATAGTTAAAGTCTACTACTCAGCTGTTTGGTTATAATAATACACAGTGGCGGATTTGCCCTAAGGCCAAGTAGGCCTGGGCCTAGGGCGGCAAGACATTAGGCGGCAGCAACTAAATGCAAACCTCACTTAAGTTGTCAACTAAATAATGTAATTAAATATGTACAGTGTACAAAACGCGAGAGTTTAGAGTGTTGTCAACTGTCTTAGTTAAGTGATAAAATATTTAATAAGTAGATAAATGATTTGATTTTATTAAACAAAATTTGTCATCTTCTCACTTTAGTTGGAAGCAGTTCAGTTGCTATCTCATGGTGCTGCCACACTATGCACTGATGAGGCGGCTCAGGAAATACACCAGAAGACAGTCGCCAAGTATGGCAACGAGTTGAGGTCTGAGCTTTTTGGACTAGGTTAGTATTTATGCAGGTCCTATTTCTAATATTTACAATTTTGACACCCTAAACATTATGTTTACAAGCAGTATCACAAAATATTTACAACATGTATAAATTATTCCATTCAACTCTGTGCCATACAGTTGTATATATGCAGTGCCATTCATCAATGTAGCTGTCTAAAAAATTGCATACTGCATAAAAATGTACGGAATTTTATACAGATAAACATTTGCAATAATAGTACTCGAGTTATTCAGATAAACTTTTTGTACGTAATTTGTAATCATCTTATACTTTTGTTAGTTCAACTTTCATACCATTCCAGAAGACAATGATGACACTCTCCGCAAACGCAACATCATTAAAGCTCCCAACTTCACAAGCACGAGTAGCAGCCAGGAGGACATGGACTCCCTGCTCAAGTACCACCAGAATATGCAGGAGAAGGTTGCCGAGAACATGGTGCTGCTGACCAAGAGTCTAAAGGAACAGTCGCAAATCGCCAGCAATATTATTAAGAATGATACTGAGGTAAATGTTATCCTTTGATGGATTATCAAATTTATGAAAGAAGTAATAGATTACTTCCTTAAGAAGGACACTTTTTGTTTTCAAAATTCGATGAATCACTAATCATACTGGTTATTATAACATGAGTCACTTTATTCTTGCATTACAAGTTCTGTCAATACCAGGGCTCGGACTCGGAACCGTTTTTTTTTAAAACCCTGAAATAGCCCAATATTTTTAATTATTTAATGCTCTTTACGTAGGACTGAATCATGTATTTAGGTAACAACTTCGTATTATTAGATTGACCCATCAAAAATGAAACAATAAACCAAAGAACGAAAAGTAACGTAATAAAACCGGTATTTTTTGTATGAAGGAAAAACCGGTTCCGAGCCTTGGTCAATACAGTTCAATTCTCGCCTAGCAAACTTTTTCAAATGGTATAGTAATCTTTATCATTGGGGTTCCATAAGGTACTGTCAATGTCTGTACCATGTAGATCTAGAATATTGTGCCCTTATTTTTATAGGTTCAAAACAGCCGGCCCTGGAACCGCCTGAACTTTACACTCTTCCTTGGTGAAGATCAGTGGGTAGATGCTGTTAGATTATGTTCTCACATCTACAAATTTTATTTCAGGCCTTGAAGAAATCATCAGAAATGACAGACCGGAATGTGGACTCTTTGAAAGTGGAGTCGGAAAGGCTGCAGGATCACAGTAGGAACGCCTGGAAATGCTGGCTCTGGATCATGCTTGCTATAGTCACCTGCATATTTATTAGTGAGTATACAATATCGCCACAGCATTCTAGAGATGAGACCATTTGTTGTGACGCTATGTGCATATGGACGCATTCCTATCCAACATAGTTGCACTTTCTTTAAACCTTTTTTTTAATTCCAAATACTAAAAATTACAGATCTAATGTGCCTTATGTCTGATCGATCTGTCATTTTATAACGTCCGTAAACTTTTTAAATTACAAGTTGCTACTATGTCCCCTTCATACTTCTTTTTGTATATCTTTGAACACTTTTGACGCCAAGTACGCCTTAATCCTTTATAAGACATAACTCTGAAATTATGCAAAATTAAACCCTATCACTTTGAAATAAAGTTCAAAATCAAGTGGAAAATTCCCTTTAAGGCTTTAAGTCGTCTTGAGTACGTCTCATAATCGTAGTGGCAAGAAGGCGTATTCTGTCATTATACCTTTCATGCTTTCCAGTACGGTGTATACCTTTGACTCGCTTGCGCCCATTTCTTTGGCATGAGTAACATTTTTGACAACCAGATTATTTTTTGAATACTTACGGTTACTGTTACCAGGGAGGTATTAACTTTATTTACGTTCTTTTCTTTTTACAGATATGGTGTTATTCATGAAAGTTATGAAGAAACGAAGAGTAGAACTGTAAATAAATGGATGTAAGTAAATCAACTCAATATTATATATGTTACTTATATTATCAAATCGTTTTTTGTGACTATTTATTATAAATTAAATTAAGACATGACTTGTAAATATATTGAAAATAAATGTAATTCTAGACGTTTACGAAATATCATTAATTCTAAATTAGATTACATTTCTACGGGGTTTAAGTAAATAAGTGCTTGTTGCTAGGCCTACATGACTAAAGTATATTTTGACTTTGACTTTGACTAAGGTTGAAATAGAAAAAAACGGCATATTTTTCCCAATTTATTACATTGTTTTAAAACCTACGGAACTTTGATATTTTTATAAGTATGTGTCGAGAATGTGGTTATATCAATATAATACCAAATCCAGATTTGGTCCATTGTTCTTTACATTTAATCCAAGATAAAGAGGGGAAGGATTAATTTCAGGTCTAAATGTAAAACATAGCTTTTCGTTTAGGCTAGTACTAGGTCAAGACCTAAATACAAGTATCGAGCTATTACTAACTTTAATTTTATCTTACGTCATTAAACACTGCGACTTTTACAAAATTCATCAGTCAAAAAATTAAAAAATTAAAAACATTGCAGTCTCGAATAAATTTAAAAGTGGAAAAAGTACTGTCTTGGGTAAGACTTGAACTCACGGGCTCTGGTCTGGTCTGTTTTTGTTTTTATCCAGAGGCCGTGAGTTCAAGTCTCACCCAAGACAGTAATTTTTCCACTTTTAAATTTATTCTAAGCTTAATAGCATCGGTCTTCACGTTTCTGCTTGTAAAAAATTAAATTGCAGTCTCGATTTCGGGACTGCAATGTTGCATACAAATTCCATTATTTGTAGAGTTCCAAACTTTTTAAAAGTTGAAATGGCCATATCGAATGAAGGCATAGGTCCATTAAACAGCCAAACAGATGATCAGCACTTATTATTATAATGTTGGTACCGCGACTATTTAGGTGTCTCAAATAGGTTAGCGTATTTTCAGCAGAAAAATACACTTCTATTTTTTTTAAAGACGGGAAAGCAAATCTTTTTAATTGTTTTTAATTTTCTAATAATTTGAACGTTGCTTCTGTAAAATATTTCTATTTCTTGCACCATTTTTGAGAAAAGCACTATATATGACTCGGCTAGAAGGCTAATACTTGCTGGCTACGGATTCAATTAAACGGACTCCCAAGGTCGTCCGTTTAAAACGAATCCTCAGCCAGCAAGTAGCTACTCCCGAGCCTCGACAATAATGTATACTATTGTTGTTCTTAATTTGAAAATATATTATGATCAGTTCTAAAAGGGATTATCCTTTGTCCTAACAGTTTAATCAACCCTTAATTTTCAAACCAAGTTCTTTCATCCCACAACATACTCTTACCTCATAATTATTTTTGTTTTAGAAAGCAAGGGGTACACACAATGCGTTTAATATAAAGGCTTCGTCACACAGGCGCGTTTTCCGGGCGGCGCGTGAGCCGGGCGCGCCGCTTTTACATATAAAATGCTCACGCCCCGCTCACGCCACGCCCGGAAAACGCGCCTGTGTGACGAAGCCTTAACTCTGAGACATATTGATACTATTGATAGTAATCTGGAGAATAATTTTAATAACAATTTATAGCACCTGTTTATAGCTCTATACATTGTTGAGTATTTTTTCTCTTTTCAGCATATTTTTTTCTTCTGAATATTTTTCAGCGGTAAGCTTATTTCTAACTGATTCCTAGATTTAGAAGAAATAGGCTATAGAAAACGTACAGAAACTACAGAAGAAGCGAAAGAGGGTATAGTTGTGAAAAAGGAATGTTCCCAAGGAACCTTAATAATATGTAGCTTAATCTACGCGAAGACTTTATAAAATACTTAGTCATGTCTAAATATATCGAACTCTGTGCGCATAGCGTCGAACCTAGTTCAAACGCGATATATCTTCTACAAATAACGGTGACTATCTAGGCATATGGCAGGATATTTCCAACACAATAACACTACTAAGTTAAAGATCCAAGCGTTATATTCTATTTAGTAACAGTTATATATAATACTGATAAATGGGAGTTTTAGGAACTAAATAGCTGTAGGTACTTTTTGGAGTTTCGTAGCTTTTAGTTCCTTGTCAGAAATAACTTCACAAATTAAAAATATTATCTAGATCTCCATCTGTCTTAACGCACTCAATTATATCTTATCTTATACCATCTCACTTAAGTTAATAAGCGAATCTCATTCGCGCTTTTCATTACTTATAACATTCTGTACTGGGTATATGCAATTCGTTAAATAATGTAATGCCCGCAACACACTTCGCGCTATTTTCGCAAATATGGGGCATTATCTATGAAAAGGGACCTTATTGTCGATGGCGTTTACGCCGCACAGCGTCGCGCGGCATTGTATTTATATCGGAGCATCGTTAATAATGGCGTAACCGCCATCGACAATAAGGTTCCTTTTTATCGATAACGTCACATATGGCTGCGGTAGCACGACTATGCCAGCAAATAGGACGAAGTATGTTGCACAGCACTATGTAAATTTCAACGTAATTTTCCTACTTGTCGTATACGTCGGTCAACTCGAATTTCCATATTTTGTTGGGTCCGATTTCAGTGACGTAGAGGTGGGATCCGTTTCTGGTCACGGCAAGAGAGTGGGGGTTGGTGAAACCCTGAAAAAAAATTGTAAGTTGTAGGTAATAATCTAAAAAGTATTTTTCTTGGGTAAATTGAGAAGTCCATATCAACTTTATTAGTAGATCTTACGTCTAGGTTAATTGCAGAGAAATTACAGTACGTTTTATTAATGCAAGCCCCTTTTCCTTGAAATGAAATATATTTATTTGTCAGAATATGGTACATTGATGTGATCTTAAATTAGAATGAATGCAAGTTCCATCATATTGTACCGTGAATTCGGTGTACAAATATTTTTACTTAATATATCTATTTTTTATATCTACATATATCTTTGGTTAGCTAGTCAGATATGCATCTTTAAATTTATACTTTTATATACTCGATAGGTATTCTATTAGGTAGTTCACCGTTAAAACTATTAGTTCTCTGTAAATGTGTGTTTTGAAAAGAAACTGATAATATAACGAGGTTATCTTGCCAGACCATTGAAGCCTGACCTACATATGCATACTCATTACACCTCATCAAGATTTTTGAACTTTAATGTAGAGCGACCTCTATGTTGGCAGCCTGCCAGAATTCGCCAAAATGGGGTTAGTAAAAAAATATCTCACCGCAGTAGGTTCCCAAGTATCCAAAATATTCCCAGTCATAGCATTCACGGTAAATCCTCGCACAGCGATATTCTGTGACGTCGGTCCATTCACGGCGTAAATCGTATCTCCATGCGACGCGACAGCGAAAACTCTGCCCAAAGTCGGATCCTCAATAATCGTAGCTGGGTCCAACATTTTGATGTAGCTCTTCAATCCAGCTTTCGGGCAGACGATCCTCATATTCTCTCTATCAGCGACACAGACCATATCAAGATGCTCCAGCAGAGTAACACTGTGCGGAAGATTTAAGGTAAGCGAGTCGGAATACATAGGAATTTCGAGTAGAAGCTTTCCTGCTGCGTTGAATTTGTGGATCTGGTTGTTGCAATAGCCGTCGGCGACAAAGATTTCGCCCGTGGTGGCGACGGCGACTGATGTGGGCATGCAAAGGAGCACTCGGCGGCGGTAGGGGTAGCCCGCTGTGAAGGCTTCGCCGATCGTCAGGGTGGGATATTTGTGGTTCAGCGGGGTGTACTGAAAGAGATGTAGTTTGTAGATGATGTTGTTTAGATAATAGAGAAGTGCTGGTAAGGTAGTTAGAATGTGTGTGACGAAATAAAACTACCTAAGTTTTAAAGTAATATTTTTAAAGATAATGCGATAGGTAGCGAATGAATGAACAATATTGTGAAAGTAATTTAAACCTAAGTTTGGGATCTTAATTAGTAAACGGAAAAGTCGGCATGGCTTGGGGGCATCCCACACGATCTTAATTTAAAATGAGACGAGATACAGATTCATAATTTAAGATCCATAATTTAACATAGAGTAGATATGTATTGAAAAAAAAAAACAAGCAACAACGGTGGCACTCCGGGAGTGCCGATAGAAGTGAAAACTCACCTCACTATGTTACCGACGCCCGGTAACACGATACATACGTTTAGCGGAGGTATTCTATTTATTTATTATATATTATTATCATTCTCAAATAAGATCACACTTTTTCATTGACATGTTTATTTACATACTGCCATGACAACGTCAAATTATTTGAACATAGGTAAAGAGTCTTGAAAAGGAGTCCACAACATAATTGTCAAATAACATTGAGTTTTTCTTTATTGATTTAAATGCCATTTAAATGATGAGTGGCCACCTTCCGGGGCTTACGGTCACGTGATCGCCTTACGCTGTCTCGAGTTTATCATTTTTTCCCCACCTCAAAAAGTGCCCAACGCCGCTAAAGAAGTTTTCACTTCAAAAAAACAGGGTTAGGTAAATTGAAGGTAAAACAAAATAAGTAAGGCGGTTATTGCACTTACACGGATTCAGGATGCCGCGCGAATGCGATAAACACCTAACTTTTTATACCCACCAGAAAACAGGAGGTAGATTACGTATGATTAGGTATGATTATTTAATTAGCATTTTGAAATGATTAAAGATACATAATTTTAAATTGTACCTTAAAAACTTGATGTTTAGCCACATCCGTGACCCAAACGTTGTCGTGGTGGTCAACGGTAAGCCCGTGCGGCATGTAAAACGCATTGGCGCCCCAGCTGTGTAGTACGGAGCCGGTATGTGGGTCCAGAACTAGTATAGTGTCTTCTACTATCGGTCCTTTCTCCAGGTTCTGATATACATTTGACTCGTTGAATGTGCTGAAAGAAAATAATGGCTAGTCAATATTGAAACACTACCTTAAATACAGGTTTCCTTTCCTTATGGGGTCTAGTTTAGGCTTGGGATCGGCAAACCGGGGCTTGCTCTTTGGACGCTTTTTATAGCCGATACATTAGGCTCCCAAAAAAATAATCGTTTGAGTATTAAAGTGCTGATTTTATTTCGGTTCTTTGAGAATATAAACCCTTCTTAAAATTTGTGTCGATGTATGATGATGATGATGTTACGGAAAGCGCCGTCGACCGAGAAGACATTTCTAAAATTGGTATAGGTATCTTTAAAATTTTTATTAAAGAAAGTAGATCTATCTACCTTTCGTCCCATATTCTTTCAGCTCTATGGAAAATGACCGGCTGTCCTAAAGAGTTGATAGAAACAGCCGTAATCTGACCCACGTTCACAGACTGTTGCGGCCAGTCTTTCACTTCTTGGGGTCTTAGCACTATCTCCTCCTTAGGCTGAAAATACGGAATTATTAATTTAAAACAGTACCTCCGGTCAGAAGTTTACTTAGCGATTTTTTTGCAACACTCACCAAATGTAAACTTAAACTCTTCAAAAGATCATCTTCTGGCCCGTAACTAAAGTAGTCGAAGTTTTCCCTGACCGTTTCAGGTTCACAATTTAATCCACGTAAAGCGAGGAGGAATAATAATATCGGCAACATTTTGTAGCGGTTTGTTGATGTCTGCTGGCGACGTAGCACTGCCCTGACTATTGATTGCGTGACGTCGAAACCACCGCGCGTGCGCGATTCGGCAGCGGATTTGGCTCTTAGGGTCAAGAACAACCATCCATCATACTTCTCAAGGACGTAAACGTAATAAAAACCGAATATGTATAAGGAAATACTCGTTTATTTCACACATAACAGGATTCTCCAACAATTTGGTCGAACACGCATCACATTGTATTTTCCCCGAAATTAGGCGAGCTATTTTCTTAGTCTAATTACGAAAATAGAAGGCATAATTTCCGTTCTGGCTCAGTCTCAAATTAGAATCGTTGTGAGGGCCGATAATGTAAATGAAATTCTAGAAGCTGGGTCTATCTAGGTGTTGTTATTGTGGTCTGAAGTCTGAGTTGGGCTGGTCCCAGATGTAGCCCGTCTCCGTCATGGAGCAGACGGCGTTGTAGTACCGTCCAGGGCTCCGGCAGTAGGACCAGGAGGGGCACTTGCATCTGAAGAGCGTCTGGAACTCTTCCTTGCACACCTCGTTCCACCAGCAAGTGCGCTGAAACATTGTTTTACAGACGATTAATTTCAGTCATTTGTTTTGTTTACGTCATAGCGTCTACGAAGGAACTTCGTTTTATTTAATCTCTGGAATCTTTTTCGGCAGCGCTAAATGAATATCTGACAAGAAATATTAAATAAATCTTCGTCAATTTGAAACATGTAACGAGTCAAATTCTAAAGGAATTTCGCTTGAGAAGCAACAGGTTGTTAACGATCAATCATGTCCTGCAGGATTCAGGTTAGCGTCTTTCTAAGTTAATTTAAATAAAAATACCTCCGTGACATATCCTTTGACCGATTGGTCAGAGTAGCTCCTTTTGCTTACAGAAGCCATCCCCAGCATTGCACCGAAAAGAAGAATCGCGATCGTTACATATTGCGCCTGGAACGTTAAAATTCACACACAATAAACACATTTAAACGCACACGCGTGTAGGTTAGTTAATTTTGTGGTATTTACCTTATTCATAGCAGAGTTTGGGGCTTAAAATAGTGTTTTTTGGTCGCGTAACCTTTCGACGGAGGCAGGCGCGGTAGATACGCGCCGCCCTGTCGCCCGTCGCGTCTGCAGTGTCCCGGTGAATGAATCATTCCGATTGAATGGATCACGCGGTTTATGTTGATCATAGTACGCGGGTTAATATGATATTGCGTTTAACTGTTTAACCCTTTGATGGATAGTGGGAGGTTTGTCGCTATAAACTTATTTCTTGTCGAGTACTTTTAAGCAGTTTCAGGAAAACTTTTGGCCATCTAAATATAAATAAAAAATACGCTAGTTTCATGCTTAGCTGTAAATTTCGACGTTTAGATTAAAAAAAAACTGTAATTCCATACATAGATAACCCAAATAGATACCTATAACTTAAAATACTAATCTTCCTTCGTAATACAGAACTATTCATTAGGAATAAAACAGCGAAATAAATTTTACTAGTAACATTTATTATAATATTCTTATTTAGGTAATGACTTAAACATACTCAATTTACAAAAATCACTAGCTACGTAGGACTTTGACATTCTTAACTACTTAAAATTCAACAGCAAAACATTTGAATAATAAAACATACTTAACACAAAGATAGAGTGAAATTCCTCATTAAGAACTTCAGATTTTTACAATATAAAGATAGCTCAAACTTATAACAAATTGTTATACACCTAATTTTATAAAGGGCATTTAGAGATTCACAGTTACATGAAAACGTATGTACTATCAAGACGGTCGACAAAACTGTAAAGAGTGTCGAGATAAATGCATCACGGAATGGCACTAATGAATAAATAATTTAGACTAATTACGATCAACTTTGGTCGGAGACTACACTAATTTTGGGACAATTTACTGGCACTTTATCCAAGACCTGATCTAGAACCTAGCCGAGTTATTATCCCTAAAATCAAAAGGGAGGCATCACAGAAATCGTCTAACACTCTAAGGCTTTGCATTTAAATTTTAAAGTAGTATGAGAAACTTTAACCTTCATTGAATTACGTTAATTTTTTCGGTTCAGTCTCCGTCCTTTCTTTCTACTTGGTTATAAGTTTTATCGCAATTTTTTTCTGAAATCTCCAATAAGATCCGATGATCCGAAGATTGAACGAGTTACAATAGAACAAAAAGCAAGCTTGCATTGGCTAGGTTCTAGATCCAATCCTGGTTTCGCCCGTTCACTACATCGCTCTTATTCCGTCTATATCAATATTGTTGTCTATATTGTCGTGTTCTTGTCGCCTGTGTAAATCCTCTGCCTCTTTCCTGGAATAATATTATGCGGAAATTAGATAAATGGAAATAAACTTGCTCGGCGAAGGGCATTAAATGTATTCGGAAAAATTGTTTTGCCTATGCAGGCTCTCAGGAGGGCGTTGGTATCCTCAAGAACTTGCAGACAGCAATTTAAAGAAAAAGATAGAAATAAACCAAGCCGCCATTAAATTCGTTCAAAATTTTGTTGTGTAACGGAATATACTTCGCTGCAAATATCGAGCCGGTCGAGTTCATTTCTTAGATGATTTGGAGAACACAGCATTGAAAGTGTTAACGCTCGAATATTCGCAAGGGATGTGCCAAATTTAAACCAGTCACGGCTGTCACGAGTAGGTACTTATTAGGTCTCCAGCGAGTAACTCGTGACTGGTGGTCGGAAGTTTTTACTAACAGCAAACCGCTAAAGAGGGTGTGTTCATGCATGGCATATGAGGGTATAACTACGTAAGTATCACTTACGAGTATTTGTTGGGTGAGGGTTGAAAGATGCTTCGAGGGCAGAGCCGGTAGTACGGCCAACATTCGCCGCCCTTTTCACCTGCTTTTTGGGCTTCTACATACTCTGACAGCAGAGTTGCATACGGGGATTTGCTGGGCCTGAAACACACATACACATCATTTATTTGCAGGTTTAATTTCCTGTTCATTCCTTAGATTCGTTGCTTTGTGACGGTTGAATTACAAGAGACGGATAAAAAATATCTACACGATTCAGTTTTTTTAAGATAACTGATGTCTCTACATCATCACGTGGCACTATATTTATGCCGAGTTGCTCTAGGTTTGATCGCTTCCCAGTACTTAATCTAATATCATGTGTGCAAACGGATTAAATTAGCGAATCTTAATCTTATTTTCAGTCTTCAAACTGAACGAACAGTTACTACAAATTAAAAATACTAACGTAACGTGGGTCTCGGCGAAGGGCATTAAATGTATTCGGAAATTTTGTTTTGCCTATGCAGGCTCTCAGGGGGGCTGCTGAGTGCTGGTATATAAAAATACTAACGTAAAGAACAGCTTCATGACTTCCCCGAGGAAGCCAAAGTTGGTGAGAGGGTGAGAGTGGATCTCGCAGATGGCGCGCAGGAGGCACTCCCGGCCTTCCATCCCGAAGTTTGTGAACATGTCCTCTGCGATGCTGTACATTATGGCTCTGAAATGTTAACGGGCAATATTAGTGCTTGGGAAAGTATGATTAGATGGTCTGACGAATTAATAGATGCCTCTTGGAGCTAATGCCGATAGTCAGTTGAAGAGCTTGAGACATCGGTTACGGTCCGTGGCCGTTGAGAACAAATAAAGTTTTACGCGTTTAGTAGTTTTACGCATTTTTACCGTAAAGGTAATTGTGATGTGTAAGTGCAAAAACAGCGTGATTTTTTAAAGAAAAACATTATAGATTTACTTTCACGGAAATATTGCAACGTCTTATAAAAGTAATAAATTAATAAAGATTACGTCGCATAAAATCACTTAAGCCGCAGTGGCACAAATTGTTCGAAATAACTCAGAAAACCTGACACTGAACTTGCGTAACAGTTTTCGAATCGCAAAATGTTTGAAACATTTGTGACCGCTGCGCTGGAGGACTCCCTTACGTGCTCAGAATACCTGATGTCTTCCCTAACTAAAGGTGAAAGTAATGGCCAATAACTAAGCACTTGTATCCAATCAGTAGGACGTGACGTGATAACAGGACTATAGAGGCTCCTTTGGTCAAGTGTATCGCGAAATTTATTGTAATTACGTTCCCATTCTTGTAAGATTGCTTATTTAAATTTATATATGTTGCATATGCCTTATTTGGTGGGATCAATGCGAGGATATTTTATGATTGGAGACATGTGTTTAATTTACGTAAATCCTTAATATGCGCGATGCGGTCACACGTCCTTTAAAATGTATTTCATTAGGAAAGAATTTGGCCCAGTTAAATCAAGTGCACATTTGCCGTTCTCATCCCCCGTCTTTTCTGACGCTGTAACGCTCCCTATTGATCGAGAGTACTATTTCGTCAAGATAACTGGCACTTAGTCAATTCTTACCTCTCTCCTCCATGCAATCGGTCTAATGTCGCCGTCTCCACCTCCGGGGGCACGTCTGCCGCTCTCTTCCCCCGTCTTCTCTCCAGATACTGCCCCACATATTGCGTCATCATTGAGGCAGCAGCGCTCTCCGTTGACCGAGAGTACTATTTCGTCAAGACACTTGTAGTAGACTTAGTCAATTCTTACCTCTCTCCTCCATGCAATCGGTCTAATATCGCCGTCTCCACCTCCGGGGGCACGTCTGCTGCTCTCTTCCCCCTCCTTCTCTCCAGATACTGTCCCACATATTGCGCCATCATTGATGCAGCAGCGCTCCCCATGGACCGGGCTAGGATCGGCGGCAGCGTGCCGTAGGGGTTCTCGTTGTCCGTGAGACCCAATTTGTCGAAATCAACTGCGGGAAAGGTTTTTAGTTAGATAATTTTTTTACATGTAAACTGCCGCTATTATGTTACATAACGATCAATACAATAAGGTTGATAAGGTTTACAGTTATGTTAGTAAATTCCACGGAATAAAAACTTGAATAGATTTTATCTTTAAAAATATTATAATAATTCGTATACCAACCGCCGAATTTGTACAGCCAATAGGGCGTTTGTGTTTCTAACATTTGTGCTTTGAAATAAATTCATGAATAATGTAATTTTACGAAAAACATGTTAAAAGGCGTAGTTTTGCATTTCGTTTTTCCTTACAATAATGTATAAATATTTATTCGCTCAGTAAGGATTTGGCAAATACGTACTAAATGTGAAACTACAAATATTTGTATTCATTTGAATAGCACAGCAAGAAGGAGGTCGATTCTAATTTAATAACTTGTTATGGTTTTGATCTTGTTTTGATACGACTCTGATGATCGTCTTGGTGTGTGGTGCACACCTCACGTTGCATTCCGCATGCTCCACTCACCGAGAGCAACTTTCAAAGTCGTATCAAAACCGTTAATAAATTGTTAGATCAGTAGGTATCGGTCTGTCTTTCCTTACCAATTCTACTTAAATAAATCTATAAAACGGTTTAGTCAACTGCCTAACAACAATTTCTACATATTAACGACAACACGACGATATATAGGTACTTCTACAGACTAATAATAAACTTACACTTACTGCTACTAAATTTAACTATAAAATTACTAATCTAAATCTAAAATGTATATCTACAAGATACTAACACTAGTCTACGACTAGTCTAAGTTCAAGTTCATCCAAATATTGTAACTACAAAAGCACTTACCGTTACTTATCAAACTACCGACTGATGCTACATCTACTATGTACTACTGTCTACATCGCTATACTTATAAAACTTATTATACTGACTCATAAACTCCACCTCGTACTTTAGTGTACCTGCGAATCGTGAACAAGGGTGATAACTCGTCTTTTATTACTTTTTATAAATGCTAACCGTGATCAATTGATCATGGTCGTGTTTATGTTGTTACTGCTGTGGTAGGTAAAACATCTATCCGTAACACATTAGGATTATTGTCCTACAAGATAAAACATAAATTACCTACACCAAAAATACCTTTAAGAGACGAACATACAAGTAAAGAAGTGATCGCATCAACGTCTTATGTAGGTAAGTATCCCATAATTTTTGAAGTTATCTTTTACAATTCCGTTTTACCCAACGTCGGTTTCCTTAGCACGGCCTAATGAGTTTAAGCCGATTCCGTCTGATGAATTATTGTGAGGATCAAGGTAAGAGGTGTTATTAGATTCGTCTTAGTGTGGAATCGTGTGGATGACATGCGGTGAGGTTAATATTGCATATTGCTTGCAAAGCCTCACCGCCGTCAGGTTTTCTAATTTATTTAATTTGACTTGTTGCAATTACTTAAAATAGGTTTATTTGTTTTTGTTCTTGAGTCATAAAATTATTTATGTTTTGTAATTACATCGTCTTATTTCTCAAAATGTGCTTTATTTTTAATCTTTTACCATATATACCATAATAAGAAGTCAACTTACTTGTAAAAGGGAAATTAATTGAAACGTTAGACAAAAACCCCTTCGGCGGATGCCTCACAAACGGCATCGACAAGGAAGGCGTTATCGTCATGGTCGTGCCAGGAGGCAGCGCCAGCCGGCCATCGTTGGTGATCCAGAGTATCCTCTTCTGTCTAGAGTGGGGGATGTCCTCCTTGGCCTGGCCTTGGTCGGGAGACGCCATTGGCAGCAACGCGGCCAGAACTATGCTGAGTATGACGCGCGGTATCGTCGAGTCCATCGTAAAGCTGTAAAAATGCAGATACATTACTTAAACCCTGCCAAATATGTACATAGTTATTGTGGTTACCTATCTCATCTCCGGAAACTTTAAATACGATTATTAAAACCGCGGAATTTCATTTACCGAACACGTTTTTTTTTTCGAAAAACCGTTGATCTTTCATCAATGTAACCTAATATAACGGTTTTTGAAAAAAAATTAACGCGTTAGGTCAAATGAAACATCGGGCAAACATATTTCGAAGATGCGACATATTTCCGCCACCGGTTATTGTATTTGGGGCTCTTCGGGCGGGCGTATTTAGCTAGAATCTCGTGCGCCATGTTTCGATCTGCTACGAAGATGCTCAACGAAGCACAATCTGTGCCCAACGCAAAGCCCGACAGAGACTACACGGAATGTAACATATCGACAATAGTTCGACCTAGGTACAGTCAGCAATAGGCTATTATTTTAGCATTTGCATACAAACTTCTATGCAGGATTCTACTTTTTATCTGCAGCCGTGCATTACGTGAGTGACCCATAATAAATATAATGCATGTTAAGACGCATGAAAACATATAGTTTGTCAAAGGACTGTCTCATTATAAACATAGACAGAGAGAATCATACTTTCTTTGTCTTACACTAGTACTAGCACCCAAAAGAAAAGGATGAGTATAGTTTTTTTGTGTTCTTATTTACTGACAATTTGGTTTGACCAACTATATTTTTATTTTACTCCGGTTTTTATTTTACCTACATGATTTTCACTATAGTGGCCTTTTCCACCATAGAGGTAGTAATTAGATGTCAATGGATTTTTGTTTATTTACATATGACCATTAAGACATATAAGGAAACTGTCAGGACTGTCAGTCGTCACTTTTGTAAATACGCTGATTACATGAAACAATTTTTTATTTACTTATTGCTTAAATATATACTAGAATGAATATTGCAGAATGCAATCATATACGAATAAGAGATGGCAATTATGGGATGAACGTGGAGCGAATAATACAACAGTTAGAAGATCTTTACCAGATAGATTTCCGAACTTTACCCCAATGGCAAAAACTTATACAACGAATGCATCTTGCAAGTACAGAATGCAAGCGAAAAATACAAGATTCAAAACGTCGTAAAACCACTATCATCGACAAACTATACATAGAATCATGTAGGCCATCACCCTTTGAGCTTACGGACGAATTGGCTAGGACTGCTAAGATATGGAAAGCAATGGAAGCCAATTTGAAGACGAAGAAAGAATCTATTTTAAATTTAACAGAATCGGTTCATAGCAGTTTACATGATGAAACTGTCTATGGTGAAATACTGGGTGAAGAAAGTTTAGGACACCCAAATACAGAAGTTTTTGCATCCCCGGGCCCAATTATAGGACAAGATGAACCTGTTACAAGTTTACCTGCTTATATCGGCATAAATCCGCACAGACGTATATCTTCGTTAAAGTCTGATCAAAGTTGTTTAAGCCTTGCAGATTCAGGTCTAGCAGTAAAGCCTATAAATTGTGTAAAGAAGCCTGATGAATGGTCAGTTTTACCCCAATGCACAAATATAATTAGCGCTCCAAATACGATCACTATTGAAAACCAATCACTAAACGAACAAACCATATCGTTTTCATTGATTACCTTCAGCAGTGAATACCAGTATTTAAATCTGCAGTTCAAGAGATTAACTGATAACACGCCATTTAGACGAGCAAAAATTCTTCCAGTTACTCCGGTAAAATTATTTCCAGGTGAAGCAGTAAATTTTAAGTTTGTTTTTAAACTTCAACCGAATCCAGAAAATTTTGCGGTAAAAATATTTTTTAAAGTGGGCCAAAACGTTTTGGCTGAAGCTCCTGTGGAAGGATTTACCTTGCCAGTAGTCGGTGTTTTCTTTATAAAAACTGAGGCCGTACATGTTACCGAAGAAATAAATATACCACCTACGTACTTTTGGCACATCAATGCAAACTTTGGTTTTCCCTTTAGTGGTGTTACTATAAAAGTGCCTGATGACAATTGCTACAACTTGCATATAACCAAACGGAATTTGAATCTGCTTCAAGAATTAGAACATACTTTCTCAATTGAGCCCATGACTCCCAGCTCGACGACAATAGCTCAAAGACATCTTGACGAAGAAGTTATAGCTCAGAGTAAAACATTCGTTTCCTCGAATGAATGCCAGGAAGAAACAGAATCAGCTTTAATTTCAATCTTTATTACAATAATAATAAATGATATCATTGAACGGGCATTAGATGTTTTTGTGTTCGAAAAAACATATTTACCTTTGGAGCCTTTTTCAAAACAAACTATTAAAGTATACCAAACAAAAGTCGAACACATAGGTTTCCATCAAAGTCTTTATGAGTTCAAAATCACGGACCTTGAGACGGAAGAAACTGTTTTAAACAAAACAGTTAAAGTTTTCGGTGAAGTTTTACCGAATCCTGTGCAAATTGAACCTGGTTTACTTGATATGACTGTGTCACCTATAGTGCAGGGACGTTGTAAAGATAGCTTTACAATCATAAACAGTAACAAAAGATTTCCGGTAACGATTAAAATTAAACTTACATCAAAAATTAAACAGCTAATTAGTATAACTCCCATGGAAACTTCAATACCTATTGACACGCGTGTCAGTTTTGTAGTGGGTTTATGTTCTAAAGATCTAAATCAAACTATAAGAGAAGATTTCGTACATCTCACAATTAAAATTATTGTAATCGGAGATAAGTCGGTGTATCGTAATGTGCCACCAATATATTATGAGATATTAGCACCTTGTTCATCAGAATTTTTGAAATTGTACAAAAAAGCAGGTTTGTGATTAATATTTACTTTGACGCATCCTTAAACCGTTTTATGCTACCTATGATTTTTATAATTAAAATAATTGCATTGTAACTAATTACTTCTATTTTAATAAAAAAATTCTATAAAATCTACTCAATGTTTTTTTTAAATTGTGTTTCTATAAGTTCTGATAAACATATTTAATGTGTTGATTTTGAAACATGTAAATATCTGATTCTGATAATGACTCGCACCTCGCACAGTAGGTATTAAGCATCAAATTGATAGTGACGGCAAAAGTAATCAAATATAACAGCACACCTTTGTTTCCTTGGAAATAAGGATGTGTACCGATATATTTGGCTACTTTGGCCGTCACTGTCATATGTGTGATTTTGATGCTGACTGTACAGGTCACAGTCATTGACCCAGCCTGAGCTAGTTTACAGCCACAATCGATAATAAATCTAAAATTGACATGAATTACATTGTAGCCTTAATACAGTTGTTAAATTCTGCAAAATAAGGACCATTCCTCGATTTGACCCGATTAATTTCAATACATCGGCCAAACCTTGGACCAATTAGTTTCTTCAGGGGTCCGTTTCTCCTTGTGTTTATTAAATAAGCAAAAAAAAGGGTCGGTCAGTCCGCCGTCTGGTAACCCTGCAGAGTCAGGCAGGTATCAAAATAAATGATGTTGGTGGACTCTATTGCCGGTGCGGATCTAAGACACATTCGTCAGGATAAATTATAGCCTGTTTTTTATCGGACGAAAACGGAAATACTCTTTGGACAGAAAAAAACTTAACTTTAATCTGGAAGATTTGGAATTATCCTGTGATACTTGCATCTCTTAATATGCTCCACCAGTGGATCGAACAATTTAAACATTTCCTTCACAACTTAACCTCCTATTTCTGGGCGCTTTGCCCTTCGGACATCTGAAGCTACGTAACGAACCTAACCTACTTACCTATTGATTTAGTGTGACGTTCGTACACTGGGGAGTCTGGGGAGACAAGCGTAGGTAGGTAGGTAGGTTAGGTTTGTTAGGTAGCTTCAGACGCCCGAAGGGCAAACCGTCCAGAAATAGGAGCCCCGCGAAGCGGGGCTCCGTCTGGTTAAGTTGTGACGGAAATGTTTTTGGAACAGAAAATTCTGACAAATGCGGAATCTGACCAAAAGTCCGTTTTCGTCCGAAAAAAATAGGCTATAATTTATTCTGACGAAAAAGGAATCTGACGAATGTGTCTTAGATCCCGGTGCGCTGTCTAACCCATATAAATTAACCAGTAGGTAGGTAGAGGTGGGGCGTTTTTTACGCACGGAAAACAAACGCACGCGAAACAAGAAGTACTTTAATGACCGCGCATTTTATATAATTTGAGGCGAATAAGTACCTATCCGCATTTACTTATATTTATCGCGGTGGTCAATGGTTTATTTCAAGATTTTGTGCGCGGTTCGTCACAGCCCGGCCGTGCTTGCTGAATAATACATTTCTCTGTAAGAAAAGGCCGTATTAACACAAGATTTTAATCAAACATACGCCATTATTTTGACTGAAGGTTATGGTATACTGGCCTCCGCGGCAGCCTTTCCTCATAACCGTTACGATGAGTTGGGTAGGTATTGTCTCGACAACAATCGGTAGGTAAGCCGTCACGAATATCAACTCCGTAAAATGTGATTATTTAGGCCAATAGCCTTATGTAAACGACTTAAGAGCTAAATATGCGTAGCTAATACGGCCAAACAATACATATGAAAAACTGGACACTAATTTTATTAACTTCTTAACCTAAGTATTAAGAGCTAAATATGCGTAGCTAATACGACCAAACAATACCTACATATGAAAAACTGGACACTAATTTTATTAACTTCTTAGAGTAAGGACTGAAATAATCGGAATTACCTACTGATTATGTTTATGATCATCATGTCATGCGTACATATTCCACTTAATTAAGGGCAAGAATACTTTTCATAAAGTAAAACTGTATTTTGAAAATGTTAATAGGTAACTTGCAGACCTGAAACTTAATAGAAGTATAGTTAAGTACTTAAGTGTTCAAATTACACGCGCCTCAACAATTAGGTTGGTACGCATGACAGCCCGGATCCAAATTAATTGTATAACTGATCCGTTGGAACGGGTCCAGGTCCGGATAATAGGTATAACTACCCTACTAGGATCCAGATTCCGGACAGCAAAACCATATGTTGAAATTAGATGTTAGCATGAAAACATATCGACAGAACGTTGTGCGTTCGAACTGTTCGAGGTTTAACCTTTAACCTTAGATTTTACTTGTGCTACAGATTCTGCTAGGATTATGGGTACCTTTATTCACAGACTACTGAGACTACACTTCTTTTGTTTTTGCCAGCTTTTACTAATTAACGTACTTATCAAATCAAAGCATGGAGACCACTTCGATGTACGGTTAGGCATTTTTCTAGTTCAAATAAAGATCGAAACCCCTATGTACCTAATCCGCTACAGTGAACCTAAGTACGAGTAAACCCGCCTTCAGACTGCTTATTGATGTCGGCGGCCGATCGTAAGATCAGGCAGATCGTAATGTTCCTGTGTAATGTTTTGACTACTTTTGACGATAGTGACATTAAACCAATATATAGGTTAGGATAGATTCGTTAGGTTGCTTCAGATGCCCGAAGGGCAAACTGCCCAGAAATAGGAGCCCCGCTACGTCGACTCAGGAAACGGGTCAAAGATTTTCACGTTTCACGATATGCCTAGGAATTTCACGATATGCCTGATCTTACGATCGGCCGCCGACATTGACATTAAAACCGCTGTTAAAGTCACAGGTTAAAGTAGTAAAATTTTATATATTTAATCAATTTTATGGGCCATTGGCTACTTTTCTAATTGTCACCTTGACTAGCGAATCGTCGGGACTCGACTCGGCTACTTGTCATTCGTCAAGTGATTATCGATACCTACCGCACGTGTCACTAACCTACCTGTACGGCTACCATCAGTTTTGCACTGACATAAACGCCATCGAGAACGTAATTTACTTTCTATACATCTCGCTCGTACTCGCATATTAGTGCAAACGAGATGTATATAGAAAGTAAATAACGTTTTCTCGATAGCGTTAATGTCAGTTTTGACACTGTCAGTGACTCATGGTACGGGCTCTTACCTAGCTTAGGTGTCGATAACTCAGATCCGATTATTTGACATTCATTCCAGATAATCACTTTCACAAGGAATTTGAATTTAAGGATAAAGGTATTGACGAATTCGGATTGTAAAACTTGGCACGAGATTTGAATTCGGGTGTAATTGAGTTTTGAAACTTATTGGATCTTATCCAACTTAATCCTTCCGTTGGATGTAGGTTGTCTGTAATTTAGAAAGTTTTTTTTTGGAAATTAAGGTAAGTAGGTACCTACATATGTTAAGTGCTTGTCTTTGTCCGCAAAATGAACATCAATATATGCATGCTATGTTATAACTAAAACACCATAAGGGTTCCTTTTATACCTTTTTGGTACGGAACCCTAAAAAACAAACACTAAGGTTAACGCAAAAAGTCACAGATTTAAATAAAGAACACGAAAAGAAAGCCCAACATGAATATTCTAAAAATACTTGAAACTTGTTCTGTTATGCCTATTCAAAACATTAATTTCCTCCATTGTAAGATGACTAAAATATTCACAACTGAAAACGTCCAAAACATTTTACGGCTGGGGCTACATAAGTAGGTAAAGAATTAGAAAGACGGTATATTAAATTGGTAGATTATTTAGCGGATTGATGTTTTTTTTTAACGATAACATTGAAAATTTTGTAGCAAGAAGTTATTTTGTTGAAATAAAAGAATCGTTACAGCTAATTTTCATTAGGTACCTACTATCAGAAGTTGGTACAAAATTCACCATGTCTGACGATAACATAGGCTTGATATCTACATAAAACCAATAGCATCACTGTCACTCTGGCATCGCACAATTTCTCATTGTCACTACCAGTGTAATTTTTATGTTTTTTTTTATATTATAAATGGGCTTACTCATGGCCACAGACTAGCCGAGGCGAAGACGTGGCCTACGATGGAGCGAGCCTGCCCAGAAGGATCCTGTTCACCCTTGATTTGAAGGTTGCCGGGTTATATGAGCAAAAGCAGCTTAAAAACAAAAGCAAAAAATATATATTTTAAGTTGCTTATTATAATTTTTGCCTTAAATTTTTTTGTATAAAGGTTAAACCACGGTTAAAGTTACTTATTATGTGGCACGGGATTTCGTTTACGCAACTTTAAGAACTGTTTACCAATTTGTAGACCCTTATCTCGTTGCAACAAGGTATACAAACGGTCAGTTAACTGTGATCCATCTTTTTCTCATTACCCATTTGTCATTAGCTACCGGTTTCATTAAACCCTGTATCAAACGGCGTGGCTATGAGTTTAGTCGCCTGTTACCCTCGTGGGACCCGTCCGACGGCTTATGCTGACCTAAAGGCACTAGATTCTAGCTAGACCGTAGATGTACTAACGTCCATTAAACTGATAATAAAATGGCATTTCAGTTTTGCAATTCTATTATCAAATATATTTTCTACTTTTTCTAATTATAGAAAAAGTAGAAAATATATCAAAATGTATTAGTTAAACTTGGTATAGGTATTAGGTAGTTAGACTGTTTTAAAATATCTGGTAGGAAGACCTCTTAAAAACATCTTAGACAATCTAACTAGGTATAGACCTTCTTAATCTAGTTATAGGTAGTTAGACTGTTTTAAGATATCTGGTAGGAAGAGCTCTTAAAAACATCTTAGAAAATCTATCTAGGTATAGACCTTCTTAATCTCGTTATAATGAATATTTTACGAATGGTTTGATAATCTGCCTTGTTGATATACCTCTACCTACACGTATAAAGTCATTTTTTTTATTCGGTAGACTAAAATGACATTTCATAGTATGAAATGACATTTTATGTTCATACTATGAAATGTCATTTTAGTTTACCGATTAAAAAAAAGACATTAGGTACCTATTAGGTGTGTATCAAAAAACATGAAATACGTTGTTACACAATAAGCTTATTATTTTACCAAATTTATCATCACCTGTTCTGATGAGTCCGATTTTAAAGCTTCGTAAAAAATAGGTTTAATATGTAGGTAACGTAACGGACTAAAGCATCTTCCACGACGGACTAGTCAACCACCAGACTAGACCATAGACCCCAAACAATTCGCGAAAATTGTTTCACACTGCCAAATAATTATACGCATTTTTCTGAGTATCATCATCTTCCTTGCGTTGTCCCGGTAGGTATTTTGCCACGGCTCATGGGAGCCTGGGGTCCGCTTGCAAAATACGTAATCCCAGAAATTCGCGTAGGCACTAGTTTTTACGAAAGCGACTGCCATCTGACCTTCCAACCCAGAGGGTAAACTAGGCCTTATTGGGATTAGTCCGGTTTCCTCACGATGTTTAGCTTCACTGAAAAGCGACTGGTAAATATCAAATGATATTTCGTAAGTACATAAGTTCCGAAAAACTCATTGGTACGGGCCGGGGTTTGAGCCCGCGACCTACGGATTGAAAGTCGCATGCTCTTACTGCTAGGCCTCCAGCGCTTTTTTGCTCAGCATTCGCAGGTTTGCGGTGCGAATCGCAGCCATACATCTCAGAAATGTGTTATTGTTTTAACCTGTGGTGTCTTTATAGGCCCGCAGTGGCGTTTATTACCTCGAATTGACGGCGGCTGGCGTGTGCCAGTTTTGTATTCGCATCAAATGTAATGTTTCTACGTAAATTGGTTTTAGCTAGAGTTCTAGTTATATACTGTACCTACTTAATCTTTCTTCGTGCTAGCAATCTAAGTAAATGGTGAACTTAACATGGCTCTATCATCATTATCATTATTTCGCTTAAGTAATGGGTTAGTTCAGTTATTCCTCCAATTGCTGTTAATTATTACTAAAGAATATCTAAGTATCTATCTACCTTTACAGGTACTGATGCTACTGCTGATGGAACAACTTTGGAAATCAGCCTCTTGATGTGTAGTGAAAATATGTCACCAAATTATTGGGTGTATTCCTAGGGTAGTTCGTATTGTGTTAACAGTTTAACACATTCATTGCCACCCAGCTAAACAAGACATCCGCGCCAGGCCACACAAATTTCATATAAAGCTGTAGTACCACGATCCCGCGGGGTCGTCCGGCCTGGGAACGAAATCATAAAATACCCGACAGTCAGGTTTTCGGTATTCAGAACGTCTTGTAAATGTTTCGATCTCACAAATAAGGTAAATCATAACTTTTACAGCTAAATAATTCCTTATTATCTAACACCGTACGGGTGGTCACCAAGCACGTACCACAAATGAACACTACTCTGCGTACGACGCATGTCAAGTGGCTCCACCTCCATGCCATAGAGAAAAAAATACATAGAGTGCTCACTCCATACATCAGTTTTAGTACCAAAAAGACTATTAGCATCTAGCATCGAGTAGCGGAACTATCAGTACTGCTACTTGACAATAGATGTAGCACCGACCGGAAAGTCTTATGCTGTTGAGATAAGACTTTCCGGTCGGTGCTACATCTATTGTCAAATAGCAGTACTGATAGTTCCGCTACTCGATGCTAGATGTAGATACTGAAATTAATAGTCTGAACTGATGTATGGAGTGAGCACTCTTGTCTTACTTATTTCTCTATGTCCATGCTAATGCTTTACGTGGAATGCCTAGAAGATGAGCATCTTATGAGTCGCGTTAATTTTTAAATAGGTGTTAGAGGCAAGGAAGGAATAAATAATTTAGGATGTAGCATTTTAAACGACCCTTTCCATCTGTGTTGTTATTACGAGTGGACTTTACATTTTATTTTCTGCCTTGGTGAATCTGATTTATCTGATTAACGTTCTTAATTCGTCCGTACATCTTCTTGCAAACATGAAAAACATCGATGGTCAGTTATGACAAAAGCGAGTCATCTTTAAGCTAAAACTGAGTGTGCACCGATTTGAACAGAATAAAGTTAAGGAGTGTTATTATAAACGTTATTATATTCTCATAGGAATTTGACCTTAAAGATATTGCCACACTTTATTCTTGCAAACGCCATGCAGAGTAAGCTTGGTCCGACTCTAGTTAAAAGTATTGCTTTAGTACTCAATAAGTACAGTCAGATTTTAATTTCGGACCCAATTGGTACCTTGTCACAGTGACAATAGTATGACTCTTCTCTAGCGACTTTCATATTAATTGTCACTGTGACAAGGCACGAAATGGTCCAAAAACATAAATTAAAATCTTCGACCGTACTACTTATCAATCAATCATTGACATAATTATTACCTTTTACATATCAACTTGAGGTTAAATACCTTTTATAATAAATCATGGTTGACTCCACGCATTAAGAGATGCATTAAGGTCTAATATCGTCGTCAAGTTATTGTGTAGTCTGTGCGGAAAGAGCCCATACATTTCACGACTCTTCTCTTTCCGCACAGACTCTACGTAATTAAAAATGATTAAAAGTAAATATTCCCTGACAATAGGTACTTGTTACCTACTTTATATGTTTACCACAGAACATAATAAACAATTTAACCGACGCTCTGAGGTTTAACCGCAAAGGTAAATAGGACATTGATATTTGAGCACAAGTACATTCTTAATAAGTGTCTTTAACCTTTTGGACGCCAATGACCAATATATCCGCACCGCATGTTCAACGCCAAAGACCGATTAATCGGTCACAGACCACAGAGCAACATAGACCGACGTGCATATGCATAAAGTTCAATTTCAGTTTTGACACTTGGGTGACGTGGCGTCCGAGTGACAGCTTTTAATTTGTGTTTGACACGGCGTTGAAAAGGTTAAAACAGCCTAAGGATCCACTGGACCACCAACAAGTCCAACAACCCACGAAAACGACTAAAACCTCAATAACTCCTACGCACATATATTTTTGCAAAATCATTAACCCAAAAACATAAAAAAGCATAAGCATAAATAACGAGGTATAAAATGTGCAAGTGAAAAATAAATAGGTTCAAAAGGAGGACGAATACAGAAGAGGTTTATCGTGACACTTGGAACAGGCTGGACGGGTTGAGTATAATCCTTGTATGACCATTTTATATGCGCGAGATTCACTTGCAGACCACGGATCACTTTAGTACGGTACTAGATGGAGCATAAGACGACAGACGATAGAATATTCATTATTGGCACACCTCAGTAAAAGGTACAGCTTAAAGAAAAACAATTGATTAATGAAAGAGGCAGACAGCCTGCGGTCTTATCGCTAAAGAGCGATTTTTTCCAGACAACCTTTGGGTAAACAAAAACAATTAAGGTAAAGGGCCCCAAGTTCGTGTTAGTACGTTATTTCGTTAGTTTTGTTTCTGGCGCAAATAATAAGGAATTCAAGTATTGTTTATTTAAATTATACATATGAAAAAAATCTGTATTATTTAATCTCTTCAATAAAATAATAACCAATATTTTAGTGATTAAACTGAGAGTAATACGACGGTTGAAACTGTCAGACGGCCGCGAACAGCTGTGTTGTATGCGTGCACTTTTTTTAGGCGTAAGGTGCGCGCTCTCACTTGTTAAGCTTATAGGAAGGAAAAGCTAAACCCATTCGAATAAAAGTTTTTGGGAGTGTTTCTGTGGGTTCCTTAGTAATTGATTTGATAAGAAAAAATATTGAATATATGCATAGAAATACCTTAAAATTGCAATAAATCGACTCACGAAATAGCGGTCATTTTATTTTTCGTGTGTCTCCTATTTCGTGCCACTAACGAATCAAGGTTTTTCTAGATACATTTTGAGTGCTTGTTGTTAAATAGAACAACGAAGATAATTTAAAAAATAAATTAGAAAACAATTAATGTATTTCATGAAGTTTCGTATGAGCGAAATTCGGTATATGTTTTTTTCACTAGAATTCTCATAAAACGAGTTTGAATGTGACCCGACTTTAAATTTTTAAGGTATATTCCACGTATATTCTCATATTAACTACTAGCACAATTTTATTTATAATTAAATTTATTTGATTTATTTTTGTGTATGTTTATATAGCTGGTCAACCAAATCTTGTCAGTAAAAAAAGGCGCGAAATTCAAATTTTCTATGGGACGATATCCCTTCGCGCCTACATTTTTCAAATTTGCCGCCTTTTTCTACTGTCAAGATCTGGTTGACCAAGTATATTTAACGTATAAGATAGTTAATTTTTTTTCTATTTTTTTTTTATTTTTTTATTATTTTTTATTATTTTTTATTTATATAGTTCGGCTTTTAATCAAGTAATAAAGTAGCCATATGGTTTACGAAGTCTTAATTCAACTATTAAAGACGACGAGTACAAACATTTTAAGCTAGCTCTCAATATTTAACATTTTTTTTAATATTATTATTAATTTGACCTTACAATTACTCGTAAGTAGGTAAGACCGTTAAATAATTTAAATAATTATCAGCAAATTATGACCAATTACTCTAAGAAAACTTTATTCCGAAACAGGGGACACGAATTCACGAACTTAGGAGCTGAGCTAAATTTGTATCACGAAATGGGAGCCAAATAAGAGGTTCACGAAAAAATTCATATAAAAAAAAGTTTCAACTAAAACCCTATAGTTTATACATTAAATTATTAACAAAGAACTAATATAACTTACTCAAAAGCTTTCAAGGTATTGATATGCTTAGTAATATTTAAAAAAAATGCTTAGTAATATACAAACTCTCAAGAGCCTTAACCTGCCGAAACAGGGGCCCTTTACCTTACTTAATCAAAAAGTGGGTTTCAGGCTGTGAGGCTTTTTTGAAGAACCCCATACTGTAGACCCTCGAGAAAACCTCGGAAGGGAGCTCATTCCACGAGCGTCCGCGGGAAGAAATTCCTCTTAAACCGCACAGTACGCGACCATTTAGGTTCTAGCTAGGGTGTGTGGATGAACACCCTGCCGATGGCGAGCGGTGCGGTGATAGAAAGCGGCCGTTGGCATCATGTCAAACAATTCTTCAGAGCACAGCCCACTGTACAAGCGGTAGAACACACATAAGGAGGCAAGGTCTCTCCTCAGACTTAAAGGTTCAATACCGCTTGTGAGTTTGGGTTCATCGACGATTCGTACAGCGCGCCTTTGGATTGAGTCGAAGGGTCCAACCTGGCATCCAGGTGCTCCTGCCCAAAGGTGACATCAGTACTCCATATGGGGCCTGACTTGCGATTTATAAAGCTGCAGTCTTTGCCCCGGAGTGGAGTATCGCCTCGCTTTATTGAGCACACCGAGTTTTTTCGATGCCAGCGTAGCGTTATTTCCTGTTAATTGTGAATTCACATTGCCTCACATACGAAGGCAGAATTTTCCATCATGAAAACTTACAATTAACTATGCAACGAAAACAGGGCTCATGTAGTGGAGTCAAGCAAAAATCTGAGAACATTGGTGTGCGAAAAATCCCGAGACCCTGAGTTTCCTAAAAAAAGTCGTGTGCCAAAAATGTCTAGAAGAAAGAGACAGAGTGACAACACTGTAGATTCACTGTCAATCTGGCGAACAGCGCAAATGCTTGCCCCACGGAAATGTGCAAGCTGTAAATAGGTAAAGCAACATTATCTTGTCACTCGATGCTATATGTTCTTGTAACAAACTGTGCTACTATTGTCGCCTTCCTGACGGGATTAACATCAAGAAATAGGTACATCAAAATGACGACTCTTCTGAAGAAAATTGAAGATGAAAGTTCTAGAGAGGTCTTAAGATCAGACATTCCAAGACCAAAGTAAGGCGATCACGTAAAAGCGAGGTAAGGTATAAGGTCTTGGGTTGATAACCAGTGCCGGTGGTTGCACCGCCGAGATACGCCGCAAAGCTGGCATGGTTAAGAATAAGAATGCTATATGGCTAAGGCTAACCTCGACAAGATCTGGAAGAATACAGGTATTCGACGTGCAACTAAAATGCGCTTGGTATGAGCTCTCGTCTTTTCAATATTCCAGTATGGTGCCGAAACTTCGTCTTGCGGCAGTCTGAACGTGCGAAATGGAGACAAAGTACATGTGGTCGTAATCCTCAGCAATGTGAAAACGAGAAAGAAGATACGTCTCAGTGACTCAGTGAGCCTAGTGCTTGAACCAATTGAAAACCAATAAATAGAAGCCACTAGCCAGCCAGCATTCCACTATGTCTAGCAAACTTCAAGGATATTTAGAGTTTTGTTAAAGTACGTCATTTTTAATACGATAAAAATAGAGTTACCGATCGAATCGAAGGTCATTGGGACCAGGTAACAGGGACAGTTAGTAGGGTAATTTAAGTTATAGCTACGCTATATTCATTTACAAACCCTATTTTACTCACAGTCTATTCAAAACTATACGTAGTTCACTAACTAGCAACCTAGATTGATCAAATTTTCAAGAAAAACAACAAATTAATGATTTTTCTTAAGAAACCTGAAAGTCAAGGTCACGCCGATTTCACGCCGAAAACACGCCGCCGCCGCCGATTTTTTGGCAAACGCCGCCGCCGATCATTTTTTAATCGGCGCACACGTCTATGTCGTATACAAAGATATCAGATGCTGCGAACAACACTTAAGCGTTTACATTTCACATAACAGCCTTCTACGTGTTTATATGCTTGTCGTACCACATAACGCGACGTCTATTGGAAGTAGTCTATACTAAATGCTCATGCTTGTTTAAATTTGTAGGTACGCACATCAAACCGCCTAGGAACTCTAGAATGTAGAATGTAGGCGCCACGCCATTGAGCTTCGCATTTCATTCATTAAGTATACGGCGCTTAACTTCAGCGGAATATAGGTATAGTCTTACTTTGACTCTTATGTCACCTTTGTGTTACTAATATAATTTTGCTCTATACTCTTAGCAACATAATCCAAGCGGTCGCATCACATTAACTCGTACATCCAAACGGTTGCTTCTTATATGAATTTTAAAATTTCAAAACCTAACTTAGAAATAAGACCATAATATCATTAATATCTTATTTACCTGAAGATGCTAGTCTCTTTTTGGCCTGGAAATTGGAGTGGCAATTTTTATTTTATGGTGGCCGCTAGATATTAAACTAGTGTTCTTTGACACCGGTTAATGTTATAATTTAAATTAAGTCTAGTCAAGGGTCACAGTTCACTCAAAAAATTAAAAAGAAAATAAGCTTCTATAAGTATATCCCTTAAGTTCCACGGGAGAGACGTGAACCTAATAGTGTGTAATGTGTATGTAATACAAACTTCGGATATACACAGCGCTTAATGAATAAATCCAAGTCCAACATGTTAGTTAATATGTGTGGAAATATAGTGCTTCCAGACCATATACATTTAATTTGCATTTAAGAGTAACAAGTCCTTTGAGCCGGATCTGAACAAGTTATTTTGAACCAAAACGCGGCATCCTCTTCCTATGTATGTACACAAATCAATGTCTCAAGTAACAGTAAGCTAGGTACCTACTAAAAAATAATAGTGTACTTACATAATAAGTAGAACACAATTAATTGCAACTAAAAACTACTTACCCCGTTATATCAACAGGTTTATAGATTCATTTAATCGCAGATCCTTAGCTCACTTGGGCACAAAATGTACGGATATCACAGCCGGGTCCTTCACAAGTACACAAACACTTCAATTGTCTGACTGACGTCTTCATCAGCCAATAGTCCTTCCTTCAGTAATTTGTCCGTCCGATGCGTTATCGACAACAACTTTGTATTCACATGCCGCCAAAACTCTCTACACTGATTGTGATGCAGCACGCGTCCATCGCGTTTCGTTTTGAAAGACAATAGGGCTCACCCCTGGGTGCAAGCATCGTGGCTATTGCCCGGGTGGTATGTGCGCGCGCGCGTGGTCTGGTCGCGGTGTGTGTTAGCGCAGATACCGGTACGGAATGGAGGCTCGCCGGGCGTAATCGTTCGATGTCACCTCTCAGTTGGCCACTGGGTTAGCGGCGTTCCTTTTCCTGCTACACCTCTTAATAGGTAACATACTTGGAGGGTATACGCATCTCTCTCACGATCGCATTGTTTAATTAATTACAAACTTTTAAGGGGTAACTGAGCTGATTGTTTTGCATTACAAAAAAAATAGAAAAAAATTTCGACCTCTACCAAATCAACCCGCAAAAAATGTTAATCATTCAATTCATTCAACGTACGGTTTCTTCGCTGAATTTTTTTTTTTTTGTAAATACATAATCAACATTTATAAATACAGTTTCAATATTATTTCTTTCGTCATCTCAATACAATAAAAGAAAGTTATAATAAATTAAGAAGAAACTTATTTTATTATCCTTATTCTTTAGATTACCCTGTCCCGATGATATAAATGTGCAGCCATTATCGTACGCCCGGAAATGTTTATTCCTTGCCAACATCTTGCCAACAATAAATGCAATACATTCACACGTCAAAAGTTGCCGGATAAATACTTTAACACTGATAATAAAACGTAAGACATGTGTCTAGATCACACTAATTACAGATACAGTACACGTAATAAAACGAAAGCGAAAACACTAAATAAAGCTACGTAGATACGTCACATCAATAAGAGGATTGTACAGCAGAACTGGGACGGAACAGTCGTGAGATGGGGTTTCGCAAATGTGCCCAATAATTGGTAGGTACCATAATAACCACAAAGACGGTTGTGGATTGGTCGTATATACACATGTGCCTTTATTCCGCTGAGGGTTTGAATAACAATATAATAACAGAGTGGTAGATGCAATTTACGGAAGTAACTTTGTCCGAATACATATTCCCATGGCGTTGGAGTAGAAAGAACAATACTGGTTTGCTTTGAAAATAATCGAACGTAAAGAAGGTACATTGCACTGGTCAGTTATTATCGATTCATTATAAATTAGCTTAATACCTGCCAGAATTATATTAAGTACCGGTACTTAATTAATTTAATTAAACAAATACCGGTATTTGTTTAATTAAATGCCCAACGGCTCTTGATGGTTATCGGCAATTAGGTGTGTAAACGACCGTCTGGTTTAATTTAAATTTAATCTCATAATTTCGGCAGGAACTTATGTCAGAAGCTTAAGATAAGATGGTAGAATATTTTATCAGTATTGAGCTGCACTTTCCGCACTTAAATAGTCTGTAAATGTCAGGCCATTGTACGGAGCCTGTCTGTGATAAAAAGACAATACAGGGTTCTGGTGGCCAATCTAACGCCGTCCAGAAGTGCAGCAGCTTCTTGGTGTCTTCGCAGCCTTACCGAAGCGAAGTCAGTATGTCGAGGAATTTAACCTGTTGTGTGTTTGCACCTTCACATTCAATGATAACGTGGGATGTTGGCCGATTATAGGCTGTCGGGCAAACCAAGAACACATAAGGTAAACTTACTAGTGCTCGACATGCTAATGCCCAATCCCTCACCTCCTCCTCTATTGACAAATGACATGTACTGGGACCGCATCGAGCACCAGTACGTTTACCTTACATAGGTACCTAAATGCTGGGAGTTATGTTGTCTACTATTAGGAAAAATAATAGGTACCATGTCTTTATTTCTAAGTTTGATCATAACCTACTAACACTGATAGTTTTCTGGGTTTAGAAACAAATTAAAGTGCATGTTGCTTCGTTCTTCGCTATCTCCAAAACACAATAGGACGTTATAATGTAAACCAATGTTGATTGAAACAAATGACTCCTGCCTGAATTATTTCTAATTTGCACTGATACTTATTGCTTAAATATGTACCTAATCAGTGTGTTTTCAGCTTTCAGCACTTCATCATCTTCCTCGCGTTTTTGCCACGGCTCATGGGAGCCTGGGGTCCGCTTGGCAACTAATCCCAGTAATTAGGGTGGGCACTAGTTTTTACGAAAGCGACTACCATCTGACCTTCCATCAACCCAGAGGGTAAACTAGGTTTTGGGATTAGTCCGGTTTCCTCACGATGTTTTCCTTCACCGAAAAGCGACTGGTAAATATCAAATGATATTTCGTACATAAGTTCCGAAAAACTCATTGGTACGTGCCGGGGTTCGAACCCGCGACCTCCGGATTGCAAGTAGCACGCTCTTACCACTAGGCCACCAGCGCGCAGCGCTTTCAGCACTTGTCAATCGTAAATCGTAAATAAGGCTCTATTATAATAAAGATGCAATTAGAAATTTACCTTATTGAAAATATAACGTGCCTTTGGCCTGAAAACGTCACAAATAGTGTTTTGCTTCACAATATCTTTAAGGCTATTTGTTAAAACTCCATCGTCCGCCGTAAGTCTATGCAGAAGGGTGCCTCTTCCATAAATAATACATTTTACATACCTTTGTTGTGGTAATTAAATTGGCCTAGTTCCGGTGGAGGGAAAACTGCATGTGATTTGTATGCACCTGGACAAAGGATAGCGGAAACTGGGACTGTTCTCTATTAAATATACAGGGTGTATTTGTTTAATCCCAATCATTTCGGTAGGTACCTGCGTAAGAGCTTTGCAATACATATATGTAAGTGGCTGTAGATATTTTTACATGCTCATAATGTTCTATTATTTTCATAAGAAACTGTTAGGAACATCATTCGTATTAATCCTATTACCTGGTGAATATTTTCTTCTGTAATAAGTACCTACCAACAAACGTAGCAAACATTTAACAAAGAATAACAAGAAAATCAGTTCACATTTTGTGTCGAACTCTTAAACCATTTGACATTGCTTTCTTGTCATTCGATTTCGAACCGTAATTCTTATCGTAGAAATGCGTTTTTGTTTTAGGTAAGTAAATATGATGGCAATAGTACATTTACGATACAAGTGCGAAAAATAGGAAATTCGCAACGAGTGGCGATACATTAAAATAAGACCGAATGGGAGTGTTTTAAATCGACACGAGTTACGAATGACCTATTCGCACATGCATCGTACAACGTTTTATAGTAGGTACATATTACATAACTTGAGCCCTTTAAATTATCGACATAGTTATGTAATGTGTTAATTATTGCAGTATGTTGCCTTTATGGACGTAAGGGTTAAATTTAAGTAATTAATTGTCATCTATAAAGTAGTATAAATTATTATACGACTACCTAATTAGGGTACCTAATTTAGAAATTATGCAAGTAAAACCTCAAAATCCAATATATCCTGTATATTATTTACACGGAAATTCGTAAAGACTAGGTTTCCCGTTTAAAGTGACTATTGTTGTGAAAAGTCTTGGTGATTAAAACCCGCATTTAAATACCTACTCAATACATCTTACCGTGACTTTCGACCGAGACTAAATTATGTGTGTTTGTTGAGACGAGTAGTAAACTGAAATGTGGACATTTGTCAATACAAATGGTTCATAACTAATAAGTAGATGGTAAGTAGGCTTTGTCAGAGGCAGTGTGGGTCAAGGCATGACCTGTTTCAAATGAAACTAGGCACAGTTCTACGCAGAGGACTTAAATTTAACAACATATTGTAATATTTTTTCCTATTAGACTGTGTTGTCTTGTATTACGAAATAGTTTGCATATTATAATTAGTTATAACTCTACAATACTGACCCACTTTTATTTAAGTACCTACAGTCAGCATCAATAGTAGCAGATGCGACGACGCGCCAAAATTATCCTCTATTTACGCTTCAATATATTTATTATAAAAAGAGTGTCTATATGTAAAGCAATCAGAGTTGGATCCGCTACTATATTGATGTTGACTCTACATATAGGAAATGATTCCTTTTAAGTATGTACTCGTATATTTGGGCCATACACATTTTTAGCAAACTCGTTCGCCTTTTTCCTGTAGATATCGCAAATTTAAGGGAACCTAAAGCAAATTTTTACGCGGCACCTTTACAGGCGGATAACATTTATTCAGTAAGTACTTGAGACTCAAATAAGAAAACCGGGATATCTATGTAGGTACCAGAGTTGTTAACTTTGATTGTGTTGTCCACAGAAGTGACCTTTTTCTAAAATGTGTTTGACCCATTTATAGAATGGTGCTATTATTTTCGCGAACACTACCAATTACATATTCTGTGACACTACTTGATCCTCAAAAATCTCACGTCATCAAAAGGTTTTGATTATGAAACTGAGTCACGTTTCGTATTGAGATATAAAATAAGCACATTAAGAAAACTGTCTAGGCGATTACGAGGATCTGATTTGTTTTTTTTTGTATCGCGCAAGGAAGCAAATTCTTACTAAGGTAAATAATAAATATCAGTTGTTGTGTGTGTTGAAGCAGGTACCTAGTGAGAATTGTTTTGGTATTAGCAACTATTAAACTGACTGTTGCTATTTGCAATGCACTGCCAAAAATAATTTTACTTCCATTATGATAAACAGCAAGCTTCTCATAATACACACATACCTAAAGTTACACATTCAAGTCATGTGCGTAAGGTTAAAAGTGCACATTGTCTTATTTCGCGAACATTTCGCATGAGATGAGACAAGATCTGTGCGTTTGAGATTATAAATGTGACTCGCCTGCTTAATATCCTATTACGAGAGTAATTTCATATTTCTTTTTATTATACGCGTGATCGATGTGTGTTGTGATCAAGATTGTGTTTTGTTTTGAGTCTATGAGACATTATAAGTAACTGTACCTAAGGCAAAACTGCTGTGCTGGGGGCTGACAATCGTAATAGGTACCTAGATCATAAAAGCTGATGATGAAGATAGCGGGACACATTTTCAACGATATTAGTAGTACCTACTTATTTCCTTATCTTGAAAATACTGGACTTAGCACTTAAGACTTATAAATAGAGTCGTCCTAAAAAGGTAAATCCCTGCGAGCTAGACTTGGTTCAGAGGTCGGAGGCTACGAATCCGTTATAGACCGCGAGCCACGAACAGGTTTCCATGACCAATCGCCTCCCAGGCGATAACTCCTATAATGGTTAACGGCTACGTATGATGAATCCTCGTGGACGTCAGCTGCCGCTCCGTTGGTGGGTTGAGGAATGGCAGCAACCGAAACACGTAAAAAAAAAAAATATTTTCAGTCATCGCCTCCCGTTTGATACTTTGCCAGATGATAGTTTAGGTGCTATTGTTAATAAAAAAAATCGTCAGCCGGTTGTATCGCGGTGGAAACACCGTCAGCTGGTCACATGAACATGTAAAAAAAAAAATTTTTTTCAGTCATCGCCTCCCGCTTGATACTTTGTCAGATGATAGTGTAGGTGCTATTGTTAATAAAAAACATCGTCAGCCGGTTGTATCGCGGTGGAATCACCGTCAGCTGATCACCTGAACATGTAAAAAAAAATTTTTTTTTCAGTCATCGCCTCCCGCTTGATACTTTGTCAGATGATAGTTTAGGTGCTATTGTTAATAAAAAAAATCGTCAGCCGGTTGTATCGCGGTGGAATCACCGTCAGCTGGTCACATGAACATGTAAAAAAAATTTTTTTTTTCAGTCATCGCCTCCCGCTTGATACTTTGTCAGATGATAGTTTAGGTGCTATTGTTAATAAAAATAATCGTCAGCCGGTTGTATCGCGGTGGAATCACCGTCAGCTGGTCACATGAACATGTAAAAAAAATGTTCATGTGACCAGCTAACGGTGATTCCACCGCGATACAACCGGCTGACGATCTCTTTTATTAACAATAGCACCTAAACTATCATCCGACAAAGTATCAAGCGGGAGGCGATGACTGAAAAAATATTTTTTTTTTACATGTTCATGTGACCAGCTGACGGTGATTCCACCGCGATACAACCGGCTGACGATTCTTTTTATTAATAATAGCACCTAAACTATCATCTGACAAAGTATCAAGCGGGAGGCGATGACTGAAAAAATATTTTTTTTTTACATGTTCATGTGACCAGCTGACGGTGATTCCACCGCGATACAACCGGCTGACGATTTGTTTTATTAACAATAGCACCTAAACTATCATCTGACAAAGTATCAAGCGGGAGGCGATGACTGAAAAAAAAATTTTTTTTTACATGTTCATGTGACCAGCTGACGGTGATTCCACCGCGATACAACCGGCTGACGATTCTTTTTATTAATAATAGCACCTAAACTATCATCTGGCAAAGTATCAAACGGGAGGCGATGACTGAAACCAATTATTTTAAATTTTAGATTGTATTTATTTATTTGTTTTATAAATTCATGTGACCAGCTGACAGTGATTCCACCGCGATACAACCGGCTGACGATTTTTTTTATTAACAATATCACTTAAACTATCATCTGACAAAGTATCAAGCGGGAGGCGATGACTGAAAAAATATTTTTTTTTTACATGTTCATGTGACCAGCTGACGGTGATTCCACCGCGATACAACCGGCTGACGATTTGTTTTCTTAACAATAGCACCTAAACTATCATCTGACAAAATATCAAGCGGGAGGCGATGACTGAAAAAAAAATTTTTTTTTACATGTTCATGTGACCAGCTGACGGTGATTCCACCGCGATACAACCGGCTGACGATTTGTTTTATTAACAATAGCACCTAAACTATCATCTGACAAAGTATCAAGCGGGAGGCGATGACTGAAAAAAAATTTTTTTTTTACATGTTCATGTGTACAGCTGACGGTGATTCCACCGCGATACAACCGGCTGACGATTGTTTTTATTAACAATAGCACCTAAACTTTCATCTGACTAAGTATCAAACGGGAGGCGATGACTGAAAAAAAATTTTTTTTTTACGTGTTTCGGTGGCTGCCATTCCTCAACCCACCAACGTAGCGGCAGCTGACGTCCACGAGGGTTCATCATATATGGCCGTTAACCAGTATACGAGTTTTCACCCGGGAGGCGATGACTGACGAAATTTGCGCCTGGCTCGTGGACCATTAGTGATGAAAGGGAATTCAGGCCCGTGGGCCACTATTTTAACAGCAAGTTCATGGTTATTATGTTAAAGACCATCAGAGTAGTCGATAGGTAAGTATTAAGATATGAGGAATTGAGAAGTGCCTTCATATTTTTCCCACACTGTGTGTTGTCGTCTTTTGTATTTCAAACACGCACTTTTCACATAGCCAATGGCGTACATGGGCACGAGCTCATGTTCACAAATCCGCGAACAAAAATGTGTCTTCCACTGTAATAAACATGGGCACCACGGGAAGCCCTGCCATCGCAACATTGCATTTAAGTTCACCTGTTTTTACCGTTACCGTCCCTAAAATATGGCAGCCTGAATGTCTGCATGCTTCGATTACTTTCTCAACCAGAGTTCATCTGAAATTGGTAGAGAAATGACGTATGATATGATAAAACATTTGGGCATATGTGCCTTTGTTCAATTGAGTTATTTAAAAATATATTGCTGACAAATTTCGAGACGATAAAATCGTTGTCCATTTGTGATCATAATCGGCTGAAGATATATATGGATGGAGTCAAGTTTTTTGTATTTTTGTTTGTATAAAGAAATTACTTGCCCGGATTAAGTTGGTAAGTAAGTTACTAGACTAAGTTAAAACTATTAGGTTGATTAAATAGGGACTTTTCTAAACAATAATAAAAAAATCCTCTATTAGATATCAGAATTAAGTCACTATTAGCTAGAAAAACGATTGCCTTAATATAGGGAAGTTATTATTAATATTTATCTTTGTATTTAATAATCTAATCTTTAGTTATTTGCAATCTAATCAATCGATAATGCCTGTGTGTATTATGAAGTTTTACAGCATAGGTACTAACGTGTATATAGTAATTACCTATGGGCAATGATAATTTTATCTCACTTTATTTATTAATATTAACAAAGCAATGCCTTAGGTATATGATTCGTATTATCAAAAGATATCAATTGAAACAACAATTAGCGATAACAGTAGGTAGGTAGGTAATCAATACCTAATCACTAATTCAAAGGAGTCAGTTTACGATTTTCAATTATTGAAGCAGTTCATTTGCAAAATGGCGGAGAAAATAAAGAAAAAACCTGCCCTTTTCTCTTTGAAAAGTTTTCGGAGTGCCAAAGATGGTAACATAAGTCCTAAGACCCCATCGACACCTAATGGACAGGAAGTGAAGTTTTTCTCATCAAATTCTGTTAACAAATATGCGCAAAGTCCGGAACCCCGGCCTCGATCGTAAGATTTTTTCAATTTTTTTGAGGTCTTTATTTAATTTACATCAAGCTAAGCTCTTAAATCATCATCATTAAACCTTCTTACTTTCGTACAGTCAGCAGCAGACGTTGCTAAGCGGGCGAGGTGTTCAAAATCATCTTGACGCGACTTTATTGTTAAGGGAATAAGAGCGCGTCAAGGCAATTGTGAACACCTCGTCCGCTTAGCAACTTCTGCTGCTGACTGTACAACTCATTGCCACAGGCTTTCTCTGGACAAATTGGAATGGGGAACTTAACTCTTGCGCTAGCCCTCTTACATATTGGGCATGGCATTGTTAAATGTATTTGCAGATACATAGAAATTCTTCAAGATGTTTTACGGTCACCGAAAAAGAAGATATTCCGGCCATATGACAACATTTATAAACACTTAAACAGCGTACACTGGCATTTTTAAAGCCCACAATGATCCCTCAAATTAAGCGCTTATTTTTCCATGCCTCTTCTGATACTCGTACCTCCACTGGGTTGTTATTTCTTGAGTTTAATTGTCTGATGTCACAGGGCCTCGGCGACTGGGATCAAGGATTTGGTTCAATGCGCGCTGTGCCTGGAGGTGCTCCACAATCCGAAGATGCTGCCGTGCCAGCACACATTCTGCATGGCTTGCTTGGCAGTCTACGCTGGAAGTGCGTATATACACACACTATACCTACCAAACCCTTCTCTTTTTAATCATATTATTTGAAGATCTAGCTAGACGCAATACGTCAACAGTCAACAAGTCAATATAAACTCTCAGTGGCGGATTTGCATTGTTGGCCGCCCTAGGCCCCAGGCAATTAGTAACTACTAGTCGTCCCTTTCTCAGCACCCATCTATAGACTGCCGCCTTGCTGCCGCCCCTAATATCTTGCCGCTCGGGCCTACTGGGCCTTGAGCGGCAAGATATTTATGAATGACTTGGCTTTAAGGAATCTGCGATTCAATTTACTACTTGATTGCACCCATTACGCACATTGCAAGAGCTTTTGTTGGCAAATGATGTCTGCTTACAGTCCGTTTACCTTCCGCATTGACGCCTGAATAAATATTCCTCGCATAAATAGTAACAGAAAATTTTAAATGGCGCTTACTTACAGATTCGCCTATCCTAGAGTGCCCAATCTGCCGAACGAAAATTCAAGTCACCGGACCGAACTTCATCAGAGACCTGCCTTCAAACTTGTACATAGACTCTCTGCTGCAACTAGTTGGCATCAGCAATGGGAGCGAGAAGATTGCCACGCCACCACAAACGCCTTTAGTGCCACTGCCAGGGATGCAGAGTGTGGAACTTTTTGCGGCGGGAGTGAGGTGTACACAGTGTCAGACTATGTGCGACAACGTCGATGTTACTGCCTGTGAACATTGCAAGCTGGTAAGTACAATTTGTTACATTCCAGTCTTTGAAATAAAGGAAAATGGAATACGTAGCTAGGCGGCATATTTTAAGGATATTATAGGATCGCCAATAGAAGACTTGTAGGGTTGTTCAGTTGATAGAAAGAGTGCTGGTTGCTCGCGAAATTACAATTGTCAGTCTCGCCCGAGTAGACAAAATAATAAACAATTTTATATTTGTTAAAGGAATCTTATCATTAGGTACCTAGGTAATTAGAGAGCTAAAACTAGCGATAGTCTACAGTGATGTCTTCTAAAAAATCAGTCCGATAAGCTCTCAGAGATAATAAATATAGCGGGGGTCCTCTTATAGGACATACATTGACGCATTTCTGCAATGGTACCTTACTAGCGACCCGACCCGGCCCGCCGCGTGCGTTCGTTATATACATTATACATAATTAATGTAATCTGGGGGCACGGTAGTGCCCCCGCCAAGACGAGCAAAGCGAAGCGCAAGGGCACTACCTACCTTTTCTCGAAGCGCTTCGTCGTTTTTTTGAACCCTCATAACTTGGGTTTGGATTATACCAGATAAACAAAATTCTCGGGATATGATGTCAATAGGGGACTTATTAAACATAAAAAAATTCAATTGCATAGCTCTTATACTTAAGATACTTAAGATTTTATTCATATCTAAAAAACCCCAATTTCGTCACTGACTCACTCACTCACTGTTGATCATCAAAACCTCTAGGGTACTTCCTGAAGTCCTAGGAAGCTGAAATTTGGTATGTAAGATAGTATTAGTACACAAACAACAAAATAATTTAAAAACTTGAAATTTTTTGCCCCTAAGGGGGGGGGAAAAGGGGGGTGGAATTTTGTATGGGAAATCAATAACCGCTGAACCGATTTAGTTGAAATTTGGTATGTAGATAGTTTTTGTAATGGAGAATGGCATAAAATAGTTTTCAACCCCAAAATCACCCCGTAAGGGTGAAAAGGGGGTGAATAAGGGCGTTAGGGGAAAAAGAGGGTTGAAGTTTGTATGGATGGGGAATCAGTAAAAAGCAGATTGTATAAAAGATAAAAGATGCCCCGAGGTACGTATTACAGGATTTTAAATAGTACCTTAAATCACACGCGCAACCCTTTAAATTAGGGGATGGAAGCAACTTACAAAAAGAAGTGAAATCCCACCAAAAACATTTTCATGTAAAATGTTGCCAAGACGAAACCATAAGGCTCGCACTGACAAAAAGTTATCAGATCTCTTGTAGAGCCAAGCTTCTAACTCTACAAGCCCTAACTTCACATACTCTACACCTTAGTCAAAATATGTGGCTTGGCCGTTTCGTTACTCCAAGAACTATTGTATTAAAAAATACACTTTTCACCTTACGTCCATGTGACAGTAGCGAAACGGTCAAGCCACATATTTTGACTAAGGTGTAGAGTATGTGAAGTTAGGGCTTGTAGAGTTAGAAGCTTGGCTCTACAAGAGATCTGATAACTTTTTGTCAGTGCGAGCCTTATGGTTTCGTCTTGGCAACATTTTATATGAAAATGTTTTTGGTGGGATTAGTAATTATACATAAACGTTCCTCTTGAATCACTCTAAGTATTTATTAAAAAAAAAACGGATCAAAATCCGTTGCGTAGTTTTAAAGATCTAAGCATAGGTACATAGGGACAGACAGCGGGAAGCGACTTTGTTTTATACTATGTAGTGATACCAAGTTCATGCTTCCAAATGAGAGCGTGCGATCTGATTTTTATCTAAACAATCCTCATTCGTTTTCACCCAATAGTCAACTATTCACGCGGCAAATCACGAGTTTAACCCTTTCACCGATACTTACGTTATTTTAAATATGCGCATCTAAAGTGTCATCCTATGGAACTTGCTAACTATGTAAACAACAGTCACTAGTAAATTCATATTTTTGACAGTTTCAATATGGCGGTTTGTTTACATAGTTAGCAAGTTCCATAGAATGAAACTTTAGGAGGCGCGTGGTAGGTAGGTAGACCCAGCCAACACTGAATGTGTAAAACGCCATCGACATAGGCACAAAGTATTAAGTTACCATTTTGCTACTCGGACATGTAGGTAATGTTGAGGCATAACCCACTTTAAAATAACGATAAGATATTTTCCTTGCTAGTTAAGTACAAGTAAGACAGGTTTCGTGCTATCTGGGTCCTGTTTTGTACGTAGGTACATATTTCCATATCAAAATCCTTATACGAGTATGAACTACCTATACAGATGAGGCTCATCATTGTTGGTGGTAGAGCTCAAAACTAGTCTAACAATAGATAGGTACTTTTACCGTAGTTTTTTCCGTGTTTGTTTTTCTAACTTTTGTGGTACCTAATCAAGAAATGAACGTAATGAAATCTAAATAATTAAATACGACCGAGTTGTCTCTACTAAATATAGCAAATAAACAAATCAATTAGGTGCTAATACTGCCAATGTATTGCCTTATATTATTTACCTTCTATTGTTTCCTCCAGAATTTCTGCCGCGTCTGCTGGTCTCAGCATTTGGACGACATGCGGACACAAGTGGAATCTATTCTTAAACAACTGGAAGCGGCCTCTGAAAGGATGGGACACAAAGTGGAATATTACAAGGTAAATACGTAGTTACATATACATAATATACACACCATTCCCCATTTGTACCTATTTAGGATTCAGTCATTCATTAGGAAACCTTGGAATACCACATACAAGACTTACTGTTCATATTTAAGCTCTTGGTTTATGTTATAACTTATTTCAAAACGTGGTCCTAAAATCTACTTACTTAAAACTACCTCGTAAGTCACTCATTAGGCCTGTGGCCCGTTTCTCAAAAGGTTGTAACTTGTAATACAAGCGGATGTCACTTTTTGACAGCTCTTGTTAGAAAGGGACTTCCACTTGTAGGTAAAGATACAAGCTTTTGAGAAACGGGCCCCTGATGTTTTTTTGAAGTGAAAACTTCTTTAGCGGCGTTGGGCACTTTTTGAGGTGGGGAAAAAATGATAAACTCGAGACAGCGTAAGGCGATCACGTGACCATAAGGGGCGTAAGGTTTAGATGGCCACTCATAATTTAGATGGCATTTAAATCAATAAAGAAAAACTCAATGTTATTTGACATTTATGTTGCGGACTCCTTTTCAAGACTCTTTACCTATGCTCAAATAATTTGACGTTGTCATGGCAGTATGTAAATAAACATGTCAATGAAAAAGTGTGATTTTATTTGAGAATGATAATAATATATATAATAAATAAATAGAATACCTCCGCTAAACGTATACTGTATCGTGTTACCGGGCGTCGGTAACATAGTGAGGTGAGTTTTCACTTCTATCGGCACTCCCGGAGTGCAACCGTTTTTGCTTGTTTTAATAATCGTTATATCTCAACCAAGGACCGCTGCGAACGCATAACAGAACAAATAGTCATCGCTGCCGACGAAAAAATCAACGCCATCATCGAAAACAAAGACAAGCTGCTAAAGGAAGCTTCGGAACTTCAAAAATGCGGGGAAATGTCAGCTTTGGCCCTTAAGAGCTCTTTGGAAGAGGCCCGGGAAGTAGCAAAGAAAACCATGTCACTTAAGGAGCATGTGGAGGAAAAAACGAAGGTTTGTTGACCCATCGACGTAATTATCCTCAACCTGTTTCGCAATAAGATTAACAAGCCTTTTATCACCTACCGCTTACCGAGCGAAACACACCTTGGGCAGAATTGTATTAAGTATAGCTATAAGATCCGTAATAACAATGCGTAATCAGAGATTGCACATACACTGGTCCACTCGAGGCGTTGCGTTCGGTATGCGTTTTTAATCAAGATACCCTTACTGTGCCAAAAAGGACAACTTTATTGCTGTACATTATTGGTACTTGCTAGCAACGTGTTTACGTAAAAATTATCTGTTCTACATCGCTAACTTTTAATCGGGAACGATAGTGTTTAAAGACGAAAATCCAATTTCGGTAATTGATCACTTGTGTGACATACGTCACGCGTAATGCGATTGCCGACTAGTTATCTAGCTTTCAAAATCACACAACAACTCAATTACTGTTAAAGGCAAAACTGTAATGCGTGTTGCTCAAACGAAACTCCATATTTTGATTTTTGGATACTTTTAGTGTCGATTTGTAGAGAATTACAGCAAATAAAAAATATTATGCCGTGAAGAGCCGGTACACGGCTTCTTCGTGAACAAATTTACGTATAATTTAATGCAGTTATTAAACATTTCTTGAACAAATTGATTGCACAAAGTGAGCTCTAAATCGAAAACGTCATATACCGTCCCCTTAACAGCGCAATTAATAACATCGTAAAATGGCTAAAACCAACTCAACGGTAGGTAATTCTAGAAATCTAAATGAAAATGAAAATGAAAATGATTTATTTAGGCATCAAAAATGCAGCTTATTACATAGTGGAAGGGTATTACATTTTTAGGAGTAAGTATTCTATTGTTAGACAGCCTAGGAATAGTGTCCTGAGCCCTAAACTAGGTAAACTAAAATGATCAAGTACCGTGGGAGAGCAATGGGGATTGCAATGCACATAATAGAGAACGGTAAATAAAAAACTGCCAAACTATGAGCTAGCTGTCCAATAGCTAAACTTCGTAAAAGACCTACCTATTATGATTTTACATATTCAGCATCATCATCTAGCCATTTACTGTCCAATGCTGAACATATGGGCCCCTCTTCAAGCATACCACTCATCTTGGTATTTTTGGTCCTAAGCTAAACTCGTCCAGAACCTCCAAACATTGCTGCCCAGTTATGTGATAAAGACTCTCCAACACAATCTTAAAAGACTTCACAACTTCTCTTGGTTCTCAGGTTTCTACCTACATGAATCTGCATCAGAACGCCGTACAGCTTCTCTCGGACGTTTCAAAATGGGATTCGGAGCGATTCGTGTTCGATAAGGAGAACTTCCGTATCGAGATGGACTCAGCTACTCCGCTGGAGGCCGAGTCAGATGAGCCGGTGCCCGCTGGTGGCTGGCAGAACGATCCATTGGAGAGTGAAGAGAGCTTGACGTTCCACTACAGGTAAACCCTTCTTGACCCCACGTTTTGATAAATAGATAGTTAAGTAGATAGCCTCTTAGCTCTGAAGTTGACATCGAAATTTCCTTTATCCTTATTGCTGTGGTTTAAAAACTGCTCGGGCCTCGAGCCAGAATTCCTCGGGATATGCAGTATGCTGTTTGGATTCAAAAGCTGTTCACATTGCTATTCGGTGGTGATTGTTACAGTCATGTCCGCACGTTTAACAGAATGATCCTATTAAGTAGATACTCCATGCGTATGTGTAATGTGGTCCGCTCATCTCCATTTCCGCTATGCGATTATAGAAATAACGGCTATTAACCTGTTCTTCCTGATTAAATCGCCTTTGCGGCTAATATAGGGTTGCCTGAGATTAAGGTTAAAAGGACTCTCAAGATTTATTCGACCGTCGCGAGACTTTCGCTTCTAAATACTATTACCTAATACCCAATACTTCCAATACTGTACTGTGGGTACCCACATATATTAGGACTCTTAGGAAATGGTTAGTTCCCGACAGATAATCGCTTTACTAGGTATCAACTCATTAATAGGAAATAGTCACTTTACAAAGAATCCAACGGTAATAATTTGCACTGTGTAGGTAGGTATGTCAACAATTTAAAATCCTTACTTAAAAGACATTGACGCATACAAATGTAGAGAAATGAGAATTTTACTACCCTTTAAATGGCTAAACACTCGGGTTTACTTACGATACGAATACTGTAAATATCAAATTGGGTGCCACCGTTTTACCACATTTAAATGGTGTAAGTACCACAGTAAAATGTTCATATCTATTCAAGAAATAGTAATAGTGTGGCCTTCCCACTACCTGCTTCGTTAGACTTGGACAGGTGTCCAAGTAGGTAGGTACCCACTCAAAATGATAAATGTCAGTGCAATTTTCTTAAGTCCCTTGTTCCCGATAAAAGGTTTTTTGACCTCTTGGTCTTTACAACGCGATGTCTTTACCTTTTGATCGAAATAAACTTGTTGTACCTAATTACAAAGAGAAGTAACTTAATTTTCTACGCGCCTGCTGTTGATTGCCCCTCCACAATATACTGCACCTTATTATTTGCTATTGTGTTTTAAAAGGCTTCAAAAATACATAATCCAGTTTTTGTGACACCAGCAATGCGAGGTGTGACCAAAATATTTGTACATTGGGTCTCTATTGTTTCCCAAAAAGTTTTAAGTCGCAATAATGTATTGTTTGCCCGCATTTTCGTTAGTCATAATTCATTTGGTTCAGAAACGCTAAACTTTTCAGGGCTGCCATAAAACAAACCTAACCTAACCTAACGACAATCCTGAAAACTTAATGGTTTCAGTTTTATGACTAATGAAAATATGACATATGATACAATACATTATGACTTAAAACTTTATGGGAAACAACGGGACCCCGTGCTTATTAGTTGTGTCCCTTGTCTTAACTTACTCTTGATTGTCTGTCAGAGTTTCTATACGAGCAGCCTGTGGTTCAACTGCACTCAAAAGGCGCTCAGTGCCCTGAGGGTTCAATATAATAACGGCTTTCGGGCGTTGTTGAAGCTGCCCCGATTCTGTAGCGCGTCTAAAATGTTTGCGGAGGCACGCACAGATGGGTTTCACGCCATCGTGCGCAAAAGAACTGCCTCGCTAGTCAGTAGGATCCGGGGCAGCTCTAACGGCATCCTAAAAGTGTTTGCAGGAAAGCCTGATTCTCCCATGCACAGACATATTAATAAGTTAATGATCATGGGTAGTTAATTGTGTACATTTTAATTTTATCGATTTTATTTATTTATTGTGATTTTACTAATTTTTAATTTTTATTAATTTCATTTATTGTAAATTTTAATTTCATTTATTTATAACTTATGTAGTATTTTAAATATTAACAATAGATTTTAAGTCACTTTGTACCTAACACCAATGGATCATAAGTTATCTGAATAAAGAAATTATATTATATTGTCCTTTGCAGATCCCGTAGCTTCATCCCCCATTACGTCTGGCGCAAAACCGCGCGTCCGTGCGGCGTGGGCATCAGCCCGTGGAACAACCATCTCTACGTCTGCGGGATGGACACCCACAGCGTACTGGTCGTGGAGCGTACCCAGGCGAAGATAGTTACCAGAATGACTTGTGACGAGATGCTGTGTCCCGTGCACATCGCCTTTATGAAGAGCTTGGGGGAGATTTACGTCACAGGTAAACGTTTTGATTCTCTATGTAAAACTATCATCAGGCCTTTAACATCTTGACAGATGATTTATGCAGCGTCTGTAAGCGACGAACAACGTCTCTCGTGGCTGTATAAGCCAATGCGGGACCGGCACTTGCGACCGCATTTGTGGCTGATATAAAACTATAAAGCCATCTTTATATGTGTGGCATGGATATCTAGATATCTAATTACAGCGTGTTAAGTTATTTTTTATTTTAGGGTTGTTATTCTTCCCTCGTCTTCTTGGGATCAGATGTAGGACTATTTATATTAGACAACTTTCCTCTACGTCTACGACTCACTTTTAAAACTTTTGCTTCGGTCTTATCGATCTTTACCTAAGTTCAATACTTAGGTATGCTTATTTTTCTCCAGACAAATGGAAGCACTGTGTCCATGTGTTTACAAAGGATGGAGAGTACGCCCGCTCCATCGGGCAGAAGGGCAGTCGTGTCGGCATGTTCCGCTCTCCTGAAGGCATCGCAGCAGACAATGCCAGTCAGCTGCTGTATGTGGTGGACACTGGAAATGACAGAGTTCAGGTACCTACTGCAAAAAACTATGTGCGATTAGGCGGGTCCAAACAGGACGAGCTATCACGCCAAGCGCCAAGCAGCGGGCTCAGCACGGTTCCATTTTTATCGACTATCACTATGCCCGTCACTTTCGCACTTACATACTTGTTAGAACGTGACAGGCATGGTGATAAACGATAAAAATGCGACCGTGCTACTAGGGCAGGGTAGTAGACTAGTCGTACCTCGCCCAAAGCTAACGCACTCCTGGCCCGATGTCTCTGATGAGGCACGTGAGTGGCACCTCATGTCTTCCCAGACCGAACTGACCTGCTTCACGCGACAATTTCTTTCTGAGTGGAATTACCTACGCGATATTTCAGAAACTTAAAAAAAAGTCACATCATTAACAATTTGTTTCTTTACCAGATCCTGCAACCCGACGGAAAATTCATCGACCAAATCGGCGTCACGACCAAGCTCCAAACCGTCTACACAACCAAGAACTTGGAAACCAAAGAAGTCACGGTTACAGAGCTGAATGCACCAACCAGCGTCGCCGTCACCAGCGACCGAGTTGTCGTACTGGACAGTGGAAATAGGAGAGTCAAAATTTATAACAAAGCTGATAAGAGTAAGATTAAGGAATTCGGTTCTGTTGGTCAGAGGAAAGGTCAGTTCAGGCAGCCTGAGGTCTTAGCCGTGGATCCGATGGGCTTCATTCTTGTAGGGGATTCTGGGAACTGTAGAGTGCAGGTGTTTAAGCAGAATGGGCAGCTGGTCCGGGCTTTTGGAGGTTTGGGCACAGAGGCGGGGAAATTTGGATGGATATCGGGGATTACTGTCAGTAAGCAATTGGATATAATCGTTAGTGATACGAAGAATCATAGCGTCAATTTTATTTAACTCTTGTAGGTATTGCTGTTGTCGCCTAATTCATAATGCTAATAAACCCAACCTAAGGTCAATGTGGTGAGCCGGGCTTTGCCGGGATATAACATTTTTGGTTGGGGAGACCGCGATAGGACAAGAAACTCTCGTATTTGTATATGTACTTCGCACACATAGAAAGGAAGAGCTTCGTTCCTTCTGCTTTACCGACGACCTTCTGTAAGTGGAGTATGTGTACAAAGGCAAGAGTTAAAAGTGATGAAAGAACTTGTGAACGGTCTTATCTGATAGACGATACAAGAGCAGGAGGCAACCAGCCAGAGTGAGATAGCAATACCTCACTTCGCAATAGGTGTTGCCGTAAAACTACAAGGACCATGATAAATTTTACATTCTAATGGAAATATACGAGTAAAAAATTGTCTGTATAAGTAACAATATTTTTATTTCATGTGGAAACGTGTACAGAAAATAAATTTGCATTAATCTTAAAAATAATGTTTAATAAGTGGGATTGGATGCCTTTAGTAGATTTATAGAGATATAATATACTCATTATAGAGATATAATGCACCCGCATCATAATATGAATAATGAGTATATTATATCTCTTTAATATAATATATCTATATATTATATCTCTTTTATATAATATGAATAATGAGTATATTATATGACCACCCGGTCATATAAAAACTATGTTAACTAATTATCAGTGATTAATACACTCAAAATTGACTAAAGGAGACCTTATTATAACTAAAAAAGACTTAAAATAGATGCACTGAGAAACAAAATCACAGAGATTCGACTTATAACTAAATTAATTATAAATTTAGGCCCTAAGGCTTACTTTAAACGATATAATTTTGTTTAACGTGACTAATGTTATATAATTCTACTATATTAATAATCTTAGGGTACTTCCAGTATACCTGAATCAAAACTATCTGGTGAAGTAGTAGAAAAGAGAGCATATGTACGACTTATTTAGCGGCACAACTGCGAGCGAGATCCGATTACACTATACCTGCTTTATTATCAAATTGTTTTGAGACTGGTATATAGTCCCATGCTGAGAAATCTTCAATAGCCTCTTAGGAGGATAGAGTTGGTTATTGGGCAAAACATATATATTCTGTGGAACTATATAGGGAAGTACCCGCAATGGCTGGGCGTCCATTTTGAAATTGAACTAGCCAACTTTCGTAACTTTTTGAGTCAATAATCAATATGACGCCTCGCCATTGACAGCAATTTTAGATATTATGTTTGGACGACACTTCTACAATTCCGATTCGTGTAAATAGGTATCTAAAGGGTTTTCTACATGGTCTGCGTAACGGCCAGACAGGTATAAGAATTAAGAGACAGAGTAGTGTAGTCTGTCTCACTCTAACATTCATATATCTTACGCCACACAATCGTTCATGTCGACTGTTTTTATTTTTTTTGTATAGATTTGTAAAAACTCAAAACAAATTGCTTCTTCTATAATAAAAAGTGAAAAGGATGGTTCTGTCTGACTATATAGCAGACCATGTGACCTCTAACATTTAGAACTAATAAAAATATGATATAATACAAAAATGTGTTTTATTTTACTAAAAGATCATTAAATTTACATGACAAGTTACGGCAGATACTTGCAATACACATTAAAAAACGTCATACTTACTTACCCCCCCCCCCCCCCCACGTTGCACAATGTACTATTGAAAATGAGAGTTCAGTTTCGGACAGAAGTAGTTACCATTAGAACCTACTCCCCAGTTTCCCCACCCAACTAAAGCGGAACCAGCGACGAGCGTTCGACCATGTTTTCGCGCAAGAAAGGGAGGTGAAGACTGAAGATGTAGCTTAGCTCGCATTTGAATGAAAAAGAAGCATATATTAGTGATTTTTTTTATAATACATATATGCTGCTTCTCTCACTCACTGCCATCGAGAACTTTTTTTAAGAGAGAAAGTCGCTACTCGCTTATCTCCGCCGCGCCGGTCGGGCAGTAGAGTAACGCGCCAAAAATCGCACTTCTATATTACACGTGTACAGTCGCCATCAGATATATCGGAGCGGCTAAGGCGCTCACAAATATCTGAACACACCTCTATTGTCAGTGCGTTAGAGTGCGTGTTCAAATATTGTGTGAACACCTTGGCCGCTCCGATATATCTGATGGCGACGACACCAAGGACTCACGACTACCAGATTACATTTATACTGCCACGTAACAAGTTAAACTCTAAGTACCTACTTACAAAAGTACAAACGACGCACTTTGGGATATTTACACTGGCTATCTTACGGATATTTAGTCTATAAATAAAAACGTCTAATCTGATTGATTACAGAAGCACCTACCAATTGAATTTGACTTAATATGAACACATTGCAATGCTTCGCAACATTTCATGGCGATTATTGAAACGATATACGACTGGGCGATATTCTAACATATTTCGCGCACGCAATACGAATACGATATTCGAATAATCACGAAACAACAGGCCAGTTCACAAGGCTTGACAGAAATAGTAGTTTATGCAACAGTGATATAATAAGGGTTCTTAAAATTCAAGGGTCGAAGTTACAAAACGAGACGTAGTCGAGTTTTGTAAAAAAAGACCCGAGAATTTTAAGAACCAATTATGAGCTGTTGCATACATTACTTTTTCTATGGCAGCTGCAGCAAAAAAAAAAAAAAAAAAAAAAAAAAAAAAAAAAAAAAAAAAAAAAAAAGTTATTATTAAAAAAAAAGTTATTATTAAAAAAAAAGAGTTATTATTTAAAAAAAAGAGTTATTATTTAAAAAAATTGAGTTATTATTTAAAAAAAAAAAAGAGTTATTATTGTAAATGAAAACATACCTCTTTCAATCAAGATGATCGGAACTTGTATCTTTAAAAAAAATAAAGCAGTTGTATTATACTCATAAGATGACTGCTAGCAGTCATCTTATGAGCCTATAGACAAAGCATTCAAATGACATTGCTTTAGATATCACTGTCAGTCATTTAATTGACACATTTAAGTGCTGGAGTAGAAAAATAAATTAGAAGGCTCGACCCTTAATAATAATAACGTCCGATAGTAGCGATGTACAGATGTAGTGCATAATTGTTTTCCATCGTATTTTCTCGGAAACGTTCGTATTGGTCCTGCTACTTCAGTCAGTCTCAGTACTCTTTGTGCCGAGACTGACTGAAATAGCAAGACACGTTCGTAAATTTCCGAGAAAATACGATGGAAAATAATTATGCACTACATCTGTACGTTAGTACAACAGACATCAGATTTAAGGGGGCAAAACATTGACGTATAATATCTAAGGACGGGCTAATGGGGCACTAAAAATGGTACTAGTTCAGCGGTGTTACTCACGAATTCCAGCCAATCGTGCAGTCTAACGCAACTAGTTGCGAATAGCACGCGTAATGCGAACTCGTCAACTAATCGCGCGCATGATGCAAACTCATCAACCAATCGGGTTGTAGCGGTTTCACACCGCTGTACTGGCCCATGTCGTGTCTCATTATTATTGCCCGTAAAGCCAGTCCCTAGATATCTATGTCAATGGGGCAAAATTTAGTGACAGGCAGGGAGTTCCTATATATATCAATGATTTTCTTTTGATCGCTCCAAGCTTTGTTTCTTTGTAAATATAGTATGTATATTGTATGTATTAGAAACGCCCGACTGTATCGTATCAAAAACCGCCGTTCGCGTTAACTCTAAAATCTTTCATTTTAATCGCTCCGAGATTCAATCCGATCCAATTCTGATACTGCATAAAGATATGCTCGACTTGGCGGAGGCACTGCCGTGCCCCCAGATCAAGCTTTTCCGCGGTACTTTGACACGGTGGTAGACTGTGATAACTTCTATTTTTAATTTAATACTTATTTTGTATGCATAGTTCATATACCTACCTAATAGAACAAAAAATACAAGACATTCCTTAAAGTCGTTAAAACTTTGTTACGCCGTCTTGCGTGAAACTGTTAAAGCAATACTTGGCATATTACACGTAATAAAAACACTTATCCGTTAAAGCACGAGGTCGAAGCAAATTGAGTCTTCATACGATGGAAAAGGGCTTAATTTTGTTTAATCTGGACCGATTATTATATGCTCTACGGTTTTTCTTACTTGTTAAATAATTATGCATACAAATCTGGGTTTACAATCAATACTAATATATGGCTTATATCAGTCTCGACTAGGTGGTATAATTACATAATCTAATCATTTACAATATCGAAACTGATGGTCGTCGTGATCTTAACCCTAATGTTACCACGGAATGAGCCCATCTACATATACCTATGTAAATTCATCCACTCTACAAACTAAAAGATCATTATTATGAGATTTATGAGCACCAACTAAAAATTAAATAGTGACTTTAAAATATAAAGTAAATATATTATCAAAAAAAGAGATTTCAGAATGTCAATAAAGGTTTTTTTCTAAATTTAATAAACTCTTTTAGATTGCTAATTTATCTGTTTGATTGGTAGGACGTCAAAATTATCAGTAGGCAAGCCAAAGTATATTAAATTGGCTTACTACATCAGACTGTTAAGATGTGATTCACCTCAACAATGGCAAGCCGGTGGAAACCGAGTTTTATTTCTGCCTACATAAAACATCTAACTAAAACCAATTAGCTTGGAATTTACTTTCCCCGAGAAAGTGTGAAGTGCAACACTTGCTATGCTTCACTTCCTATGATTTATAAGTTGCTAGATTATCGTCCATACTTTTTGATACAAGATTGTAAGATATAAGATACTTATATTTTTTATAGTTGAAATAAAGATTTTTACAAATATACTTAAAGTAAATGACGATGCAAGAGGAAATTAGTCAATTAAATTCGAGTAAATTATCAGTGGCCAAGCATACAAGCACTCATTAAAAAAAATCCATCTCCAATTTCAACTAACCTGATTTCTTGATTAAAGGCACATTAGAAGAATAAACAAATACTGTAAAGTTGTGTGAATCTCAAAATGATGTACATAAACATCAGACCTCATCATTACCAACATAGCAACTCACATCTACCAGTAAGTAACATTACTGGGATAGTAATGAGTGTAATGACACTATACATACTTATTGATAATACATATTGTTCTCAGAAAGTCAGCGTCATATGATTGATAGTTAAATTCTACATGGTAATTACGTTTAATTATGTATTATTACTGAACTGATATATCAAGATATCAGTTGGCACTGTCTTCTACTGTATATTTTTTTACGTATCGTTTTCTGTTATTCTTACTATGAATTTTTAGCACTAATCAATAAAAATGTTGTCGCAGGTTAGAATTTACCTATTTATCTGCGTGATGCACTACTACATTTTTTTATGAACAAACATCTGGAGGAAATAATTAAAATCCATTAAAGTAACTTTTTATAAAACAAACTAATACGTAATAATAAAATGAGGCCTGAATATTCAACGGTATCAAATTACATAGCCTAGATTGTGACAATGTTTTCTTATAAAATACCTGATATATCTAAGAGGAGCGACAAGGTTGACACCGGCTTACGGAGTGGCTCTCTCCGAGAACTACTGAGTCGGACTCTGCCGGGGGCCCTTCACTGTTGTCATGTTGCCTCTGAAACATACAGTTGGTCCGTAATAACAAATGCCAATAATGTTAAGTACAAGTGTATCATTGAATTAAAAGTCTTTCTTTAGTCACAAGGGCTTATAGGGTCTTATACATGTTCATTTCGGCAATTAGCTTCTACCAATTAACCATTTGACTAGGAATGGGATACTACAGTGAGTGATAAAATATATCAGCTAATTTAATTCAAAGCAATCTTATAGAAGCAAGAGATATCAAAACAGATTTTTTTGTTTTTTACTAAGGGCCACTTGCACCATTCGCTAACCCGGATTTAACCAGTTAAACCTGGAGTTACCATGGTTACCAGTACAATTTGACACTGGGTTAACGGGTTAGCCAGTTAATTTTGGGTTAGTGGAGATAGTGCAAGTGGTGTTAGAAGCATAAGTAGCACAGATTTTTTTATTTTATTAAAGCCAATAATCTTATTCTATCTATCATATTATATTCAATTTTAAAACAATAATATAAAAAAATACCTTTAACTCTGTGGCTAAGCTCCGGAATGTATCCTCGACATTGGTGTTGTCTTTTGCCGATGTTTCCAAAACAAACATAATCTCAGGCACATAGCGGCAGAAGGATTTTGGTTCATCGGGCTCAACTTCCCGTTGCTGTGCCAAATCACACTTGTTTCCAATCAGTGAGACTATCACATTTGACGATGTATACCTTCTCACCTCTTCAATCCATTTTTGGAGAGATAAGAATGTTGAACGCTTTGTAATGTCATATACTGAAATAAAAAGTTACAATGTTGTCATGTTTATGCATGAATGGGTATAACACGCAATCGCCATTACTTTATCAAAATAATTACCAATAATTACTCCATTTGCGGAACGATAATAGCTCTGGGTTATTGTTCTGAAGCGCTCCTGGCCGGCCGTATCCCATATTTGTAGCTAAAAACACCAAATAACTTCGTTTTTATAACATTCAAAGAATCATTCGCCGTAGAAATTAAATTAGATCCACTAACCTTGACCTTCTTTCCGTCTACTATTAGTGTTTTCATAGAAAAGTCAACGCCTATCGTATTCCCGTGCCTTTCAATAAAATTCCCTGATTTCAATCGTTGCACAATGCATGTTTTTCCTGTGCCACAGTCTCCGATTAACACAATTTTAAATAGATAGTCAAACTGTTCGTCCGGGACACTCATCAATGTATTTGGATTACGGTTACTCATGATTAGAGAGGTATAATTATTTTAATTAAATTTATAGTAATTTTCTGTTTACGTCCTTTCCATTTTTCTTTCGTTTGACTGACTGAAATACTAGAAATGTCATTTCGTTGAATGACATCTTTCTGGACATCGAAATCGCGTTTCTAATCGTTTTTATTTGTATCTCAAACATAACAATGAAAACTCGATAAGAGAGACGCAGCTATTTATTAGAGCGAGATACAAATATAGAAAAAAAAAAAACATTTTTAAAGCTATTTAAGTCTGCTTTCTAATCGATAGAAGTGTTATTAGTGACGGCTGTTTTATAATAGGCTCAAACAAATTGTCAAGATAACAAGATGGCGGCCTGACAATAATTGACATTGACACTATTGACAGCTAAAAAAATAAAAACGAATTTTAATCTTATCGAGTTATCGCTATTTGCAGTAGTTTTCCCGTTTTAAATAATAATTTAATGAATTAATACTCGTGCTAATGTGCACAAAATGTTGATATCAAAAACATTTTCCTTCGTCCTTACTGTCATAACTGCTGTACCATGTATATTCGCAATAGAGGTATTTACAAAATATTTTGTTCTTTACGCCTGACTCCAACAGGATAAAAGTTTTTTCCAACAAAAAACTTTATTTCCAGATTCCGGAAAAGTTCCAAAAATCGAACCACACTAACAACTGGGCAGTATTAGTAGACACGAGCAGATTTTGGTTCAACTACCGGCATGTAGCGAACGTGTTGTCAATCTACCGGAGCGTCAAGCGCCTCGGGATCCCGGACAGTCAGATTATCCTCATGATATCGGACGACATGGCGTGTAACCCGCGGAACCCGCGCCCGGCGACCATATTCAATAATGCTCATGAGCAGATCAATGTGTATGGAGATGATGTTGAAGTGGATTATAGAGGTTATGAGGTAAGATAGCATAGCAACTTTCAATCCTTGAATATTTATCACTTTTTCTAATAAAGCTCTCCTAACCTCCTACAGTTTTGGAATTATTTTTAAGTACTAAGACTACTAACACAATTTTGGGAACAAATCAAATTATTAAATATTTAGATTTGTGTTTTTTAAGTAGTCACACTACTATATTATTATATAAGACTACTAAGTTTGCTACCCTCGCTCAATTATACCAGGGCAAGAGGAAAAGTATAGTAAGTTTTCTTTTTCCTTGTTATTATAAATAAATTTCATTTATTAACTTTAGGGTAAAATCATGTACCTACTTGGTGAATAAACTTTTCAGTGTCACTCATTATTGCAGTTACATTCAGTGAACAGCTCTTAAAACTCTGATTTTATGGTATAACAGACTTGCCCCTTTGGGCAGAATAACAACACTAAAATGTTGATCTACCTTGCTTCACAAAATTCAGTTTAAAAATTTAAAAAAAAATTAGGTTTCAGTTGAGAACTTTGTCCGTCTCCTCACTGGCCGCCTGCCCCCGGATACCCCTCGCTCCAAGCGCCTCCTCACCGACGAGGGCAGCAACATACTGATCTACTTGACTGGACATGGCGGGGACGGGTTCCTCAAGTTCCAGGACTCGGAGGAGGTCACCAGTCAGGAGCTGGCTGATGCTCTTGAACAGATGTGGCAGAAAAGAAGGTATTTGCTTAATTTTCATTGCCCAGTAAAATTATAAACCTACAAAAAATTTATGCTAATAGGATATATACGGAACGAGCTGACAGCCGTAGGACTGAGCTGGAACGAGGCCAAGACGGTTGCTCAAGACAGGATGGCGTGGAAGGATCTTGTGGAGGCCCTATGCCCTAGGACAGACAACAACAACAATAGGATGCATAAATAAACAGGGTCAGCTGCAGAGAAAAGGTACCCCTGGATAGAAGTTTGTACGCGGGGGTGGTACCTTTTCTCTGCAGCTGACTGTACGCAATTCAGATTCAGATTCAGATTCAGATTCAGAGTTTTATTTGCTTAAACATGGTATATACAGGTCTTAAATACTAATACAATAGAGCTACATGTTTGGTCATAGAGACATGCAAATATTGTGTGATGTCATGTGTGTCGCATGCATCATATTTAAATGAAATTAATTAATATCTAAGTACTTACTAACTAGTTCTTATAACTATGAATATATGTCATTAAGATATTCCTGAATGGTGTAGTAGGCTTTGGATGTCAAAAAATTATATAATGCAATTTTAAATTCATTAATGTTTTCTAGTCTTAAAATATTAATTGGCAATTTATTAAATATTCGTGGTGCCATACCAAATACATTTAGCCATTATGTCTCATTTGGGGCATTATCTATGAAAAGGGACCTTATTGTCGATGTCGCTTACGCCGCACAGCGTCGCGCGGCAATGTATTTATATCGATGTATCGTTAATAATGGCGTAAGCGCCATCGACAATAAGGTCCCTTTTCATAGATAACGTCACATTTAATGGTTTTTCAGCCAGATCTCCATGAGAAATTTGTTTCCTTTTTTTTTGTTTTTCTGTCCATGAAAGGATAACAGAACTCCACTGCGTGGATGTTGCGTTGTTCTAATTCTGATTAATGATACATTTCTTTTTTTTAGATACAATGAGATTTTCTTCATAATAGACACATGTCAAGCATCATCTATGTACGAGAAGTTCTACTCACCCAACATCTTAGCCACTGCTAGCAGTTTAGTTGGTGAAGATTCACTTTCAGTGAGTATCCTCAAATAATATATAATTATGTAGTAATTTACAAATTATCTATCCCTAATCTACAATGTATATATCGTCTGCAGTCTAATAATAGATACTTTTTCAGTTTTGGTAGTGACAATGTACATTTTAGTACTTTGCATGCTGACTTATAGCATAGACACACATTCAAATCTTTGGGAGCGTTCAAGTATTACGTAACGAGTTTGGGAGGAGGGGGGGTCTTGTAAAACGTTACGATGCGTTACAGGGGTGGGAGGGGTGGTTTGAACTACGCGTTACGTAACATTGTTTTTTAACCCTTCAGAACTTTTCGCCACTTTACGGTACTTTACGCCACATAATTGTGCCTTTAGGTAAAAAAATGGTCACTTGGTGGTTACGTAACGTTTTACTAGGGGGAGGGGGGGTATAGAAAAACGTTACGGCGCGTTACATGGGGGGGAGGGGGGGTCAAAAATGTCCAAAAATTGCGTTACGTAATACTTGAACGCTCCCTTTTCCATTGTCATCAAGATGGCTGTAATTTTGTAAGTTGTAGGTAGAGAGTAACCCACTTAATCATAAACGTTTACTAAAGATAGCAAGCCGATAATAATCGTTTGTCCCTCTCCATCATACCAATATGTCGGACAGGGACAAACGAATATTATCGGCTTGTCAACTTTAGTAAACGTTTATGAATAAGGGGGTAAGGTTGTAAAGCCTGACCAGTAATATACAATCATTGTCAAGAGGGCGCTGTTATTTTCATGTATAGGGTGATAGTTCTGTATAGTATGAAAAAATTAGTTCCAATGAAATTCCGCAACATGGTGCATGATCATATATTCCTGGTCAGGCTTTACAGTTTACACCCACTCCATTGTTAGCTAAAATTAGCATTTTCTTTCCTTTTTATTTTTATTTTTATATATATATATTTTTTTTTTCAATTTATTGTATTTTTATCTTAAAATTATGTAATGGGTCTATTGCCTGAATAAATAAACATCCATTCATTCATTCATTCATTATAATTATTGGTAACATTAGTACCTACCTAAGTTAATTGAATGATCTGTTATTTATATTTCAGCATCACGTGGACTCCGCGATCGGCGTATACATCATAGACAGATACACATACTATGTGCTGGAGTTTCTTGAGAATGTGCATCCGAATACACACAGAACTATGTCAGAGTTTGTAAGTACCTTGTTTGTTAACACATTCATTGCCACCCAACCAAACAAGACATCCGCACCAGGCCACAAAAATGTCGTCTTATAAAGCTGTAGTACAACCACCAACTATCGGGTTGTCCGGCCTGGGAATGAAATTATAAAATACCAGATAGTCGGGTTTTCGGCACTGAATATGTTAAATGTTTATTTATTGGGAATCTAATCTAAGCTAAGGGAAAGCTAAGCTCAGACCTAAATTAGAATTCATGACTTGTGCTGATATGGGTAAGAGTCCAGTAAGCCAGAGACAGTTTGAATCTGCTATTGAATACTTCTTAAATTAAAAGAAAAAAGTACCATGTACACTGGCTAGACAGATTAAAACTTGCAATCTTCACTAGCTCAGATACTTGGACTATTTATCAGTACTTCAAGAGGTTCTTTTTATTGGCAGCACAGGAGCTTTCTGTATATTGGTGTGAAGTGGAAATGTCAAGTTTAAATGTTCAATTAGGCCATAAGGCCCTACCTTACTAAGATACTACGGGGAGCAACACCTTGTGGGTGTGAAATGTCGATATCAAGCTATCATTTTCAATTTAATCAATATTTTTAATAACTGATATTTAATGTCCAAATGTTATTAAGTGCCCAATCCGCATTGGGCTAGCGTGGGGACTATAGCCCAAGCCCTCTCGCGCATGAGAGGAGGCCTGTGCCCAGCAGTGGGACGTATATAATTAGGCTCAAATTATTATTATTATATTTAATGTTATTAAATTGTACAACGGGACTTAATCGCGTGATTTACCTCCAACGTTTCGAGGACGGCGTTGTCCCCGTGGTCTCGGAGTTCTTCTTTAATAATGTGTAAAAATCGTGAAAGTTTAAATCAGTGTTAATATTTAATGTTTTTTACAGCTAGCCGTATGCCCCAAAAGCGCCTGTCTGTCTACTGTGGGCGTCCGCCGCGACCTGTTCAAGCGCGACCCGAGCCGGGTGCCCATCACAGACTTCTTCGGCTCCGTGCGACCGGTCGTCGTCACCACCGACCCTATAGATATACTGGATATACCTAAGAGGAAGAGAAAGACTGAGCCAGAGTAAGTAAATAAATAAATAAATAAATAAATATTATAGGACATTATTACACAAATTGACTAAGCCCCACGGTAAGCTCAAGAATGCTTGTGTTGTGGGTACTCAGACAACGATATATATAATATACAAATACTTAAATACATAGAAAACAACCATGACTCAGGAACAAATATCTGTGCTCATCACACAAATAAATGCCCTTACTGGGATTCGAACCCAGGACCGCGGCTTCACAGGCAGGGTCACTACCCACTAGGCCAGACCGGTCGTCTGATCGTAAGTTGATATAAATAAATAAATAAAAAAGCCTATTTCCAAATTTCCCTATTTTTACATTAGAAGTTTCTGCGTATTGGTTAGTAAGTTTCTTATAGCTAGTAGTTAGTGTTAAGTTTATGTGTGTATTTACTATTTGTTTATTTAATTTGGACCCCTCTAAGAGTGTAGGCCTCCAACTCTCTCCATTTTTGCCAGTCTTTCCCTGCAGTTTCTTTTATATCATCTAGCCATCGTTTATATGGCTTTCCCACTTTCCTTTTGCCAATAGGGCCTCTCCATTTCGTTGCCAATCTTGTCCATCTATTGTCCTGCCCAACGCCATTTTAAGTTGAGGGCTTGAGTTAGTGCGTCTTGTAACTTTGTTTTTTCTCTTATATAGTAAGTTGATATACCTAGTGATTAAGTGGGGTCCCTTTGTTTCCCATAAGGTTTTAAGTCATAATGTATTGTTTGTCATATTATCATTAGTCCTAAAACTGAAACCGTTAACTTTCAGGATTTTCGTAAGGGGCTGTTCATAAATTACGTCATCTATTTTTGACGATTTTTGACCCCCCTCCCCCCCCTAAAATCATCCAAAAATCATGCTTCAAATGGTCCTGTTTCCTTCTACGTCATGCTACCATCATCCGATGTCCAGACCCCTAAGGTTATCCTATAGATAGCTTAGGTTAGGTTTGTTTTATGGCAATCCTGAAAAGCGACGCGTTTCTGAATCAAATAAATTATGCATAAAATAGTGCATAATTCTTTACATCAGTCAACCTCAGTACTTTTTCTACTGAGACTGACTGAAATAGCATGACACGTTCTTACGTTTCCGTGAAAATACAAAGGCAAAGGAGTATGCACTACATCTGTATAATTATGTATGTATTCCGATTCTAAGAAATAATGTCTGCGGTCTAATTGTCACGGCTCCATTTAGTCGAATAAAATCTATATCCATCCATAAGGGTAAGATAAAAATATAAAAGATTCGAAAGAAAGAATAAGAAAGAGTTTATTCAAGTAGGCATATTACAATGCGCTTATGAACGTCAAATAAAGCTACACCGGCTCCAACCCTACACCTCTGTAGGGTATCCCAATATGGGACCGGCAACATAGCCATTATCACAAGATTTTGCCGCGATTTCTCAATTTCTTAGCATACGAAAGGTGGCCTTAATGTCATAAAGTTTATTTTCTATGGGTTATTCCCACTAGTTACCACCAAGTTGTTACCAGTGGTAACTACTGGGAATTTTTTTCCCACCTTTTACCACTGGTAACTACTGGGAAAAATTATTCCCAGTAGTTACCACCAACTCGGTTTAGTGGTAACTACTGGGAATTTTTATTCCCAGTAGTTACCACCAAAATTTTGTTAGAGTTAAATACTAATAAAAACAGTATAAATAGAGTATAAACAGAGTGATTTTGAATTACCTAATAAAATCACTTAAAAAATAATGTAAATGGATTATTAAATTTATTCTTACATATATTATAGTTTTTGTACTAGTACCGGTTAAACTGTTTAACTATATTTTTGGTCACCTTTCTTTTAAGGCAGTTTACTAAAACACTAATCGACTAACAATTATTTATTAAATCACTCGATCTTTATACTATACTATTTATACTGTTTTTATTAGTATTTAACTTTAACAAAGTTTTGGTGGTAACTACTGGGAATAAAAATTCCCAGTAGTTACCACTAAACCGAGTTGGTGGTAACTACTGGGAATAATTTTTCCCAGTAGTTACCAGTGGTAAAAGGTGGGAAAAAAATTCCCAGTAGTTACCACTGGTAACAACTTGGTGGTAACTAGTGGGAATAACCTTTTCTATCAGTCGACCTTCCACCTCCACTCTATCTTATCTATTGACTTAGTTACCATGCACGTGCTCATCATTGCCTACCATTAATCAGATGGGCGTTGGGAGCTTTTAAGAAGGAGTAAGTGTCTGTGGACAAATATTCAATCCTAGCTAGCTACTAACTACAAACAGTATCACGTTTCTCTACAATAACATAAAAAAACGTCCTAAGAAAATGCCGATTAGTTTTTGAGTTTATGACACATCTACTACTTTATCTTCTGATTTTGCAGGTGAACCGCTCCGTCTTGTATATCCTACCATCATATATCGTAAATGAAATTGTACAACACCTTACAAAAATAATAAGTCACAGGCCTACTTAAATACATCGAAACTTAATAAAAACTTAATGCGCTCCTATAGAAGTTATTAATCATCACCATACATGCCAAAAATTGGAGAAATAGGGACAAGACAGATTTTTGTTTGATAGGTAATCACTGCTCTTTTAAATCTTAAAAATTATGTTTTTTTTTTCAGACTGAAACCCGTGTTACCAGAGAAGCGGAGTTACCTCCCACAGTTCCCAGTGCATCTGGTGGAAACTAACTAGTCCAAAGAGTGTAACTACACATGAACAAAGGTATTAATAAACTTATATTATAATTTTGTATGCGAGGCATTTTTAATTACCAAATCTAAACATTTCCTATTGTATTAAAAAAAATTACGACGAGTATTAATGCAATGTTCTGCCGCCAGAGTGCAGCACTAGGACAAACCGTAAACTATAGAGTATAGAGTAACTTATTCATACTATGCCGTAATAAACATTTTTAACAAGTTTTCACAGATAATGTTACGAATAAATATGACATTGATGCATCAAGGCGGTTTGTTTACTATTTGCGTAATATTCCCTACTACCTTTTTGGGTTCACCGGTTTAAGCGTGAAGAGGTAACAGACAGACACAGACAGACTTCCTTCTATAATAGGTATTAGTATGGATTTAACCTTAGCGTTATGAGGAGGTTAAAGAAAACACAACGAAATATTAAATAATGTAATTATCTATAAGTACTAAGAATAATTATCTGTAACATTACGTAACACAACCGATTCGTTACCGCGAACCTACAACTCAAGCACGTCTCTCACAATCTGATATGAGATCATCTACACGACTATAGCACCATTTCAGTTACGATCATAGGCCATGTCTTTTTGGTCTAATTTACCTATTATTCATCCCATATTCACTATACACGCAGAACGGAAAAGAGAGAGAGATAGCGTCATGATTTCTATTCGTAAAGTGTCATTCTATAGAACTTGCTAACTACGTAAACAAAAGTCACTAGTAAATTGACATTCGGAGACAATTTTAATATGGCATGATATGGCGGTTTGTTTACACAGTTAGCAAGTTCCATAGAATGACACTTTATCAGGTAGGTATTAGCAGTTAGGTTAATGTGGCTAATTCCGTCATAGAGGCTATTCCGTCCACAAGCGTATATTTCTTTCAATCGTAGGAAAGAAAAACATCTGCTTTTGATTGCTGAAACTAAAAGCAGTCGCTGCTTTGTCGATGAAATTATGAATTTTGTTCGTTGTTCCAGAAAAACGCTAGTAGACGGAATTAACCACATTGATTTCGAATGTTATAACTCACTTGACTACAAGGTGAAAATTTAAGGTCTCTTTAGACATTAATCTATCTTACTTACGGTCTAGGTTGGACATGTCTTATATGATACAAGTAACTGCGTTGACACATGTCTCTTTTATTCAACAGTCTTAATTTAGCCAGGTTTAAATCGCTCTCTAAATACAGGTATCCGTCTATAACTTCTTTAGTTAATAGTAATTGTCGACGTCAAAAATATGTTTACACTTTTGCACCTTACTCCTTTGTAATAAGGCGAAAAATTTTTGACGTCGACTGTATAATATAAAAGGTAGGTAATTCAAAAATGCATAGTTACTAAATATTTTCGACTGCAGCCAAGTGAATTTCAGCGCAACGCATACCATTAGGTACATTGTCGGCAATAGATACGATTTGATTTCTTTTTCTTTAGATCGTGACCAGAAAAATTAGAAAAACCATTTTTTTATGTTTGGCAATCGAATAATGTAAAACAATTGCTGAATTAAAAAAGCCAGTACAGTTTACAATTTGACATACATTCTATATTAAATTTTTGATAAATTGGGGCGATAATACAGGTTGTAAATTGGGTAAGGGTTAGGTTAAGAACTAGATCTAGTTTATAACTGACCGGTAGAACTTTTAGTCTAACAAGCTTAAATTATTCTTTAGCCCTATGACTAGGCATACTTTCATACCTATGGAACAACTTAAAAATAATATTTTACAAATTGTACATAAGTACAGGCAAAACTCTGAAATATTTTATTCGTAACATTAACACATTCAGTGCCAACGCGAGCTACGCCACGCTACGCTATGAGTGTAGCCGGTAACTCAGGAAAAACTGTATGTAGCGAAAAGCGTCGAACAAGAGAACCCGCCTAGCGGGTCGCTGGCAGTGAATATGTTAAAAATTTGTACATTCAGCTAGAAATAATATCTACATAGTACACTCAAACAATACCTACATATTATACACGCATGCGAAAGTTGATCGTTTACAAAACACAGACAAAGTTCTGAATTAGGGCCGGGAGCCTTTGCACACCGCGACTTTTTAACGTACGCAAACGCGCATTTGTATCGCGACAAACGCAAACTGCTTCGTGTAATGAAAAACGCGCCGTCGACGCGCGTTTTCGGAACGCGTTAATTAGTCGCGGCGTGTAAAGGCCCTTAAAGTGGTAACACACTATCGCACCGCACCGCGACCTTGGTGCGTCGCACCCATGAGTAAGAGCGAGAAACAGCTATCTCTTTCTCGCTCTCACTTATGGGTGCGACTCACCAAGGTCGCGATGCGGTGCGATAGTGCGTTACCACTTTTAAGATGCGTAAAGTGTTGCAAGATATTGTAGCCGGAATAGATGGCAATGTGCGGCGCCATACTTTTTGTAGTATGTAACTGAATTTTCGAACTTTTGACAAACTGGTTACCGCATAATGTACGGGGTTGTATAGCCATTTACTTCAGCGGCCGAAACTGCGGTTCAAACCATTTGCACCATGTTACGCGTCTTAGTATTACTTTATGTGTACAAAATGACTTAGCTGCTAAAATTAAATTATTTCTTATTGGATACCTAGTTTATTTGGCTCAAACGCTCCTTAGCCGTAGGTTAGCTGTCGAATCAACATAATTATACCTAGTGCATTCAAATAATTGCGAATCACGTCCGAATATCGCCTGGGAGAAAATCACCCATAATGATATTATGCCAAAGTCCATTTTCGCGATTACCCGAAAACCGGAACTGATTCAGTATTAGCCCGTATTCACCTTAATGTAAGGCCTGAGTGGACGCTCATGTTGGGCGTGCAGCGAGGCGGGGCGTGCGGCGTGCATGTTAAACAAATGCAAGTGGTGTAGCGGCCTTAGTGCACGCTGCTCAAATCCCTTGGGAGCTCGACGCCACGCTGCACGCCCCGCCGAACGCTCCGCTTCGAGCGTCCACTCAGGCCTTACACTTATAGTTCATATATTACTTCAAAGTCAAGGTTATATTCATATATAGGTATTTGGTGGGCGGCACGTGGTTATAAGATGACTTTTTTGAGAAAATATTACAAATTGTGTGATGTTAAATCTTACTTATTACTCTTGAAAGATGTTGTAAGATTATTAGTGTAATAACAGCTGCCACATGAACCGAGCTAAGACGAAAAAATATAAAAGGACGATGGTCTGTAATTCGCATACATATTTCAAATATTCTAAACTCTAAACCTAGTTATGTATTGGACATTATCTATGATAATATATAAATAGGTATTATATGTAAATAACAAACATTAAAAAACTGTTCTAGTCTAGGGCATCTAGGGTTCGGATTCAAGCTTAAGAACGAAATATTTTAACAACTTGGCTATGTAACAATTCATATTATTAAGATACAAAATATATACAAATTGATATAAATCGTTGACAAAATTACTGGATTGTATTAAAATACTAGTATACCTATTCAACATTACTACTGTAGCTATGAAATCTTAAAATATAAATTGTACCTATAGATTACGTCAGGTATGTATGTACTCGTACCAAAGATTTAAGGAAATCGTTTTTATCACTAAACAATCGTGTCATTGCACAAAATGCATTGGGGTAGAAATAAACCATTTTAAAACTGCGCGGCCTTCAAAGCACTTACGTCTAAAAGAGCTGGTAATCTTATGGCTTTAATAGACGGGCGTACAGGACCGTGACCTTGATCCGGTCCGAAGCCAGTCCGGATCATATGGACGCAGCTGTAAGTGAGAGCGATAGAGATGTGCTGACCGGACGAAGGTCGCGGTCCGGTACGCCCGTCTGTTATAGCTTTTATAGACGAGTCGTATACAATCAAGATCAAGTTGGTACTGTCGTCTTTGTGTGCGTTGTGTCTACGAATACAAATTGCGCGCACTTTAAAAATGGTTTATCCCTCCTTTCCTATTTGTTTTAAAATTGTGTTGCTGGGCAAAAGCGAGATGATACTTACAAGGCATTTCTTTTGGTACCTACTTACTTTATTTGTTCCTAACGCCAAACAACCATCATTCGATGCCACTTTTACATATTTTTAAAGAAATTCGCCCTTATTGTAAGTACCGTAAAACACCGAACTATAGTCTTAGGGCCAGTTGCACTAACCACATTTGACAGACTGATCAACGTCAGCCGGCGCCCCGCTTTACTATGAATTTTTCCATCTCTAACGATACGAACAGTTTGGTGCAACCGGCCCTTAGTTGGGAGCTATTAGACTATAGTTGGGTAGTTTTACGGTATCCTAAATATTCCATCGTTAATAACTAGGGAAAGGTAGTATTCGGCAGATGTATCTGACATTTTCTGGCACATGTGTATGAGGACAGATCTTCGGCAGCCACATTTATGCTTAATTCTCGCCAGACACATCAACCAATAAATCTGTAGGTGGGTAAATACGTATAACGTATAACCCTATCTATTGATATCTTTAAACAAATCATTAGGTACATATTAAATACATCTATTTCCATAAACCTATATTATGGAAGCACTAAGAATTTTGTATTCAGCATTACAATACAAAACTAAAACAACGTATGTAGGTACTCTACGCGTATTAGCTAAACTTTGCTATCACTACAAACTATCAGTTCAACAATTCTTTTAAACTCTTCATCACTTAACTCATTATAAATTATAACATTTCTGTGTTAATTTAATCAAATACGGACTTCTCATAAGAGTAGCATGGGCTACGTTACATTTTATTGTATTTAAGTTTTTTTACCGACCCGAAACTCATTGAGGTTACTTATACTTGGCAACTTTCGGTCTACAATATAAATGAATTAAAATAATTTACTTGAAACAACACAATCTTAAAATTAACAGTAGTTAAACTGTGACTTGTAATTGGTTGTCCCAAAGAGGATACCACTCAGCATGTATCGGACGGAGCACGTAGTGCAACGACGCTAGTTTTCAGTGGACCCTTGTACACAATGTAACATGTGTTTGTAATGTTAGACTCTACATACCTATAGTCAGCTCGATCGGATATAGTTTAAATATTGCATGCAAAATTTTACGTAACTAACAAACATTAAAATAAACAAGAAAAAACAATAAAGTAGGGGTTCCCAAAGTGGGGGGCCACGTTTTAAGGGGGGCGTGGGGCCTCGGGGAATTTGAACACGATTGCCTAATCTAATAGTTCTCCGTTTCCTTGCATCGAAGCGAAAAGGGGGGCGTGGGAACTTTATTTTAGGCAGCAGGGGGGCGTGCCTAAAAAAAGTTTGGGAACCCCTGCAATAAAGCATGAGATTTGTGACGTATGTAGGTACTTAAGTATTATTCAGATCTGAGAATTCCACACCAATTACTCAAGAATATTATTAATTTATTATTCACAGTTACATTTAATACGATCCCTTAACCTTATCGAAGTTCTTAGGTTCGTTCCGACAAACCGTATCAAATATCGGGCCTACTTGCGTCCATTAAGCGATATTATATCGGCAAACATTAACAGAACAATTAACCGCTTGAGAGGAAAATGATTAGTGAAAACATTCCGCTTGAGCGGCGACGACCAGCGGGGCGTCCGGAGCACCCCACAGGCTTGGCAGCAAATCTCATGCGATTATCGATACATTGCCTAGTAAGTGTGGCCTGAGTGGACGCTCGAGTTGGGCGTGCAGCGGGGCGGGGCGAGCGGCGTGCATGTTAAACAAATGCAAGCGTATAGTAGCGGCCTTAGTGCACGCTGCTCAAATCACTTGTGAGCCCGACGCCACGCTGCACGCCCCGCCGAACGCTCCGCTTCGAGCGTCCACTCAGGTCTTACACTTGTTGGTGCAACAAATTCAATCGATCTGTGAAATGACGCAAGGCAAGGGTCGAAAGTCGCATGTGATTTGTTGCAACGTGAGTCTTGGGCCTCAGTGTGCGCTGGTTAAACAATTTATTTAGTTTTTCAATATTTCCTTAAAGCTATATTGCACTTAAATCAACTCAAATATGACCTAAAATAAACGGTTTATAAAATACATAGAGGCTTGTATGTGACAAGCGTTGGTATATCTCATTCCTGGTACATATAAAAATTATTAAGCATATCAAATAGTCCTTGTACGTATACTTTTACTTGGTATCGCATCTCAACACTTCCAACAAACATTAATATCAAAATGTAACAAAACTAAAGACCGAATTGACAACTTCTATCGAACGTTTCAAACAACCAGTCTTTACCCATCGCTGGTACCACATAAACAGTCCACGTGATCCTTAATCCACAGACACAACGTCTAATTTCCATCGTTCGCATGCCATATCTTGGTCGGTACACCGTCTATGCTCACTATCTTAACAAAGGTTGTATCCTTCTAGGACCTCCTAGTCGTTTACGCCCTTTTATAATGTGCGCATTAAATATAAATGACTAAATTATATAATTACGCTCATCCGTGGCTCGTAGAGATGGGTAGTAAGTAGGTAAATACTCACGGGTAAATACTCAGTATTTACTCAATATACCCGTATTTACTCGTTTATACCCAAATTGGTGGATATAAACTATTTAGGGAGATTACTCGTAGAATAGAGTACAAAAACAATATTTTGAACATGATCGGTGGAGCCATTTTTGAGATTTATTTAAAAACCCTTAATAAAAGGTCGTAAGTGCCGCGTAACCACGCACTTTTACGCGACATGCAGTTTATCTAGATTCTAGAACATTGATAGAATTTAAGTACCATATTTTTAAAGTAATAGTTATTTACGATACAAGTGCGGAAAAGAGGAAATTCGAAACGAGTGGCCATAAATGTTTAACACGACCAAAGGGAGTGTTTTAAATCGACACGAGTTGCGAATTACCTATTCGCACGTGTATCGTAAAACGTTTTACAGTAAGTACATAGGCCCTTTAAACTTTTGACATACACACGAAAAGTGCTATTTTGCTCACTAGTGCGGGAAAATAGGGCCATATGTACTGTAAATACCTTTTCATTTAAAACCAATTTTTTTACTATGCAATATCACAAGTTGCCTCTCACTGATAATTAATTACCTTTATTTTTAAAACCTTAAACGTCCTATATGCCTTTTATTTTATAAATATTGTTAATACACGTTAGCACTCTTCAATAAAAAACAATTTAGTTCTTAAATCTCACTTATTTTTAATTTTATAAGCAATCGATTTTACCCACCTAAATGAGTAGGTAAATACGGGTATTTATCGGGGACTTTGAGTAAATACCGGGTAAATACTCAGTATTTACTCACCACTACTCATCTGTAGGCTCGATTCGTCCGGTTGCACGATTTCGAAATAGCTGTCTAAGGTGTAGTTGAAGAGTTGAAAGTCGTATCTGCGAAAGAAATGTGTAAGTTAGTCACGTTTTGCAAGTAATCACAAATGAGGAGAGTTCATGTTAAGTATGTACCTATGTATGCATATATTAGGTATTTTATTGCACATAGAAATAAAAACACGAGAACACAGTTACATAGTAAATTAAATACAACAAAGGCGAACTTAACCCTGTATGGGGTCTCTTCCAGTTAACCTTTGAGGAAACGAATAAAACAGAAGTAACGATGAATGACAAACAAAAATTAAAGTGTACAATCACTAAAATTAATGAAGTGCAAGTTTTGAATACACATTGCTACAAATAAACATAACCTAAATAAAATAAATAAATACTCAATAAAATCATTTATTTACAAACAAGATATATACCTACAGTGGTATTACTAAAAGAAATTAATAATTAGCTTAAATCTAAAATAGGCCCTTGAGGCATTGTACCAAGGATGCTGGCGACATTTCGCTGTATCGCAATGCTGATACGTTGTGCGAGGTAGCCGCCAGCTCTTCGGTCACCAGCTGTTACGTCAACCAGACGCTTCGCGATTAGATTTCTGCGAACAACTTATGCGCGCTGGGACCCCATGGACCTAGAGTTTCAACTCCAAATGGTACAAAATGGTTCTCTACCGAGGCTCAATATATATATATACCTACTATAGATAAATATATATGAATTCGAACCAGAAAAGTAAAGAAAACTAAACAAGTACTAATCGAGGAAAACAGAATTAACTAAGTATCGAGAAGCGACAATTTTTTAAGCCTCTCCTCTCCTTGAGTGATGCTACAGATTGAGTATTCTACTTTGTGACTATTAGCCTAACAGTGATTATTGGCTTATGCAGGACGTTTCTAAAACCAACTTTAATATGTCGATGACGGGTATAGCAGCAGTTCTTAACATTAAATTTTAGCCCCATGTTTACCTAGGTACTTACACATACAAGATGGTATAATATTCAGCGATTTTAGTAGTTTCAGAGATTATTAAATTGTACAACGGGACTTAATCGCGTATCTAAGTTTATGATTTACCTCCGACACGCGATACGCGATTAACCTTTTGGACGCCAATGACCGATATATCCGCACCGTAGGTTCAACGCCAAAGACCGATTAATCGGTCACAGACCACAGAGCAACATCGACCTACGTGCATATACATAAAGTTCAACTTCAGTTTTGACACTTCAATGACGTGGCGTCTGAGTGACAGCATTTGTGTTTGACACGGCGTGGAGAAGGTTAATAAGTCCCGTTGTACAATTTAATAATGTGTAAAAATCGTGAAAGTTTAAATCAGAGTTTCAGAGATGTTCTAAAAATCGGAAGTCTGTAAGTTTTAAACTTTTAATTATTTCCTTGTTCCAGAGGTTCAGAATTCAGATTGCCTAAGTTAATGATAAATAATAAAGCAATAAACTTCATTTTCAGATAACCGTTTTAGCAATCACTCTTATGTTTTATCCTTAACTAGCGACCCGCCCCGGCTTCGCACGGGTAAACAAATTATACATAAAACTTCCTCTTGAATCACTCTATCTATTTAAAAAAAAAGCGGCCAAGTGCGAGTCGGACTCGCCCATGAAGGGTTCCGTATTTAGGCGATTTATGACGTATTAAAAAAAACCTACTTGCTAGATCTCGTTCAAACCAATTTTCGGTGGAAGTTTACATGGTAATGTACATCATATATTTTTTTTAGTTTTATCATTCTCTTATTTTAGAAGTTAGGGGGGGGGACACACATTTTACCACTTTGGAAGTGTCTCTCGCGCAAACTATTCAGTTTAGAAAAAAATGATATTAGAAACCTCAATATCATTTTTGAAGACCTATCCATAGATACCCCACACGTATGGGTTTGATGAAAAAAAAATTTTGAGTTTCAGTTCGAAGTATGGGGAACCCCAAAAATTTATTGTTTTTTTTTCTATTTTTGTGTGAAAATCTTAATGCGGTTCACAGAATACATCTACTTACCAAGTTTCAACAGTATAGTTCTTATAGTTTCGGAGAAAAGTGGCTGTGACATACGGACGGACAGACAGACGGACAGACAGACAGACATGACGAATCTATAAGGGTTCCGTTTTTTGCCATTTGGCTACGGAACCCTAAAAAACCGCATCAAAATCCGTTGCGTAGTTTTAAAGATCTAAGCATACATAGGGACAGACAGACAGCGGGAAGCAACATTGTTTTATACTATGTAGTGATAGTTTTCTATTTGTTTTTTTTTATGCACGAAGGGTTAAACTTTGCGATGTCTGACAAAAAATATCTGTAAAACATTACACTCCTTTTTTGGGGCGTCCTCTAATAAAAACAACACCAAACGAACTTTCGCAAAGTAATTGAATCACCGAATGGGGTCGTAAAGGGCTCGGCCCATTGTTGCAGTTTTACATTTTCCCGCATGCAACGTGTCGTGATGAGCAACGATGAAAGCGATCTTTGACTCAAATGGGGTCTATAAAATAAAAACAGACGTGTCCTCGGTACCTAAGTATACGTATTGACTCTCACGAAACCTCCGCTAAAAAGCCGCTCTCATACAATTGAAGTTACGCTCTCATTTTAAAACGACAAGTTGAATTAACAATATTAACATGAAACTTGGCAAGCACATTTAAGCAAGTACGTAACCACAGACAATCCAACCTCTAGACATAGCATAGTCGCGCTACCCCCTCTGCCACACATACGGTAGCGTAACTCCATCTTCGAGTCAATCCCGTGCCGTGATTGGTCCGTGTCTTTGAACCGGGCACCTTGTACGTATGGCACCATCGAGACTGCCCAAAGCAGTATTTTACTCTGAGCTAGCCACAGGTAAACGCAAGGCTGGTGGGCAGTACCTACGCTACAGGGATGTCTTGAGACGCCACCTTTTGGCCACCGGCATATCATGCGAGTCGTGGGAGGAGCTTGCAACACGGAGATCGGACTGGCGAACTGCTGTCAATACGGGTCTTGATATCTTCGAACACTCCCGACTTGAAGATCTTGACGCCAAACGCCAGCTCCGAAAAACTCGGCCCAAGCCCTCCTACAATTACACATACAACGCATCTGGGCAGCTCTACTGTGCTTTATGTTTAGTTGTCGCACTTTCAAAACCAAATTTGGTTTTGCGAGCCACGCTCGCGCTTATGCACGTAATAGTTAAGATCCTTTTTAGGGTTCCGTAGCCAAATGGCAAAAAACGGAACCCTTATAGATTCGTCATGTCTGTCTGTCTGTCCGTCTGTCTGTCCGTCTGTCTGTCCGTCTGTCTGTCCGTCTGTCTGTCCGTCTGTCTGTCCGTCTGTCTGTCCGTCCGTATGTCACAGCCACTTTTCTCCGAAACTATAAGAACTATACTGTTGAAACTTGGTAAGTAGATGTATTCTGTGAACCGCATTAAGATTTTCACACAAAAATAGAAAAAAAAACAATAAATTTTTGGGGTTCCCCATACTTCGAACTGAAACTCAAAATTTTTTTTTCATCAAACCCATACGTGTGGGGTATCTATGGATAGGTCTTCAAAAATGATATTGAGGTTTCTAATATCATTTTTTTCTAAACTGAATAGTTTGCGCGAGAGACACTTCCAAAGTGGTAAAATGTGTGTCCCCCCCCCCTAACTTCTAAAATAAGAGAATGATAAAACTAAAAAAAATATATGATGTACATTACCATGTAAACTTCCACCGAAAATTGGTTTGAACGAGATCTAGCAAGTAGTTTTTTTTAATACGTCATAAATCGCCTAAATACGGAACCCTTCATGGGCGAGTCCGACTCGCACTTGGCCGCTTTTTTTTTTGTTCTATTTGTCAGGATGTCGCCGTCGACGGATACGTCTGGGAGGACATCATCATTCATTCATTCATTCATTATCATACCTATGTGTACATTAAAGGTAAAAAATGAACACATCACGCCATACCCTTGAAAATAGGGTCGTATTTAATTTGCCTGTCATGTGACATTTTTACGACTCTGGTAAAACGATCGGTAATTAAATGAATGTTAAAACATTAACTAAACAGACGGCATAATTATGTCATTAGTGTCAGTTGGTGGTCTATTAATCGCAATAGAAAATGGAAATAAATTGAAACAATTGCAGGTTTTATCCACTGACGTCGTACAGTGGGCCAAGAAAGTGGTCTACCAGTTTTGACAAAAGTTTCTGCGAGATCTAACGATCGCTAAGGTTGACAATGACGTACAGTTGACGTACGTGTGTCGACCTTGTTGTCTCATGACGTTCAAACGAAACTCATCCGTAGGGTGGTAGCCCACTTTCTTGGCCCAATGTACAAGTGGATCGATTGAATCGAAAAGTTTCTAATAGTTTCTTAATGTTTACATCGAAATGTACCTAGTCAATTTACCTAATATTGACATTCGGACAGGAGGCCCAAAAGTGCTAGTAAATGGGTCCTAGAAAATAGCCACAGCGGCACAGTTCAGACCGAAAATGAGATGGCAGAACGAATTAATACGTTCTGCAGGGGTAGGTATGCGGCTAAAAAAGAGGAGAGGCCATTGCCCGCCAGTGGGACATTAAATAGACTTACGATAAAAACGATACGATCAGATCCGGACAGAAGCGCAAATGGTATTGAGATGAGATACTTCATAAAAATTAAAAATTCAACACAATTTCAACATTTATTCCAAATCATAATTACTAACTGTACCTACGTATTATCCAATACTATTTGTGTACCTAGTTACCTACTCGTAAACAATAGATACCAACGAGAAATATTAATAGGACCTTATTGGTTACAAACGTAGTCTGACGTCCATTTTTGGAGCAAGGTAGGTTAAGACACAAGTTTCTGGCAAACAAACATGGACTAAACAGTAAAAACTGACAAGTTAGAAACAGCCCATTTCAGCAAACAGCTAAAAACGGCTTCTATTCAGTTTCGCTAATCCGTTTGGGAAATACGGTTCTGCGGGCGGTCCGGCAGGGGATTTAAAAATACAAACTTTTTTGCTTCGGGACTTGGGATTTCCCGTCCGTTTCATATGAGTGGGTAAGTTTCGTCACAACTGTGTCCCATTTATGTGACAAAAGTAATATGACTCGCAATTTTTCTTCGGGGATGTAGGTTCAACAGTAGTGTTTTATTCGTGCTTGAATGTTCTACGTTAACCTTAGGATTAGGAAACACCACAGTTAACCTTATATGAACCTGCATGTACTATCTTACGCAAATAAATAAATTATGAATTATGAAAATTATAGCATTACATCTCCCCTGGAACTAATCGCTTCTTAAATTTTACATACATAGGTACAAAACTTCTATTTATTATAATTTCTAGCAACGGAAACTAGTCCCAGACATAGATACCTAATACCTATATATCATGCTACTTTATACATACGTTCATTTATGTAATGTGAGCATCTTTCTTTCTAGCGTTGTCCCAGCTTTTTGCCTAGGCTCATGGGAGCATGATGGGGTCCGCTTGACAACTATCTCGTTTACAAAATGAGAGCGTTCGTTCGGTTGTATGCTGGCTTTTAGTGATGAGTTCTTGAACTCTTAATACTTGTCACACGGAAAGGAATAGCGCTGATAGTTTCGCTTGTGTGTAAACAGTAAACTCACTTATAAAGGTTATACAGGCCGACCAGCTGCTGCCGCCGCAGCCGCGAGTAAAGGTGGTTGATGCTCTGTTGGGTCTTCCCCTTGCCGCTGTTCCGCCACTCGGGCTTCACCACGTCTTGCAGCCGCGCTAGCTGAATCAGGTACCTTTGGTCCTCCTGTCAAACATGAACATGATCGTTTATATTAGCGACTGCCAGCCGTCTACTCGGGCATCATGCCGCAAGCTATCAACAGATGGCAATAGGATCACTTGCCATACAACGAATGAAACTTGTATAAAGCGCACATACGTCCCAGTACGTTAGGCAATCTCTCAATTGCCGTCTCCACTTCTACATAGGTAACTATATTAGACTGAAGGTGCAAACAGAATGAAGGCGCAGGAAGGGATATTATGAACATAAATAAAACACATTTGCGGGAGTAATTGTTTGGGTAAGAAATTGTTTATCGATGGGTAGGTACTTACGGAAAAGAAAAGGAAAAACTTAAGGAAAGATGACATCGTGTCAGTGGCCGGAAACCACTGGACCCGCTTGGCCCAAAACAGGAACGACTGGCATGAGATGGAGGAGGCCTTCGTCCAAAAATGGATGATTCCCGCGTAATACCTAAACCAATTGTTACCACCTAATTTTTTTTTTAGTATTTTAATTTTGTTTTATTTAGTTTTTAAAAATACGTTAATAAGTAAAAAAAACTATGTACCTACCTACTTTCCAGGGAAATAAAGGCTATTTTTATTTTATTTTATTTTATTTATTAGGTACTTACGGATTTAAACCTTCATGATTAAATATACCTTTCCATTGGCAAGCAGGACGCGGTAAGAATATTGATGCGACTGGCGATAAAAGTTTGCTTGCGAACATACACTTTTAAGGGGGTACTATGTATTATTTCTTGCTTTGTCTCACGTTTACCGGTCGAAATGTACCGTTTCATTACAAACCATGAATTGAAAATCCTAAAGAATTTAGAAGGCGATTTGTCTTCATAAAAATAAGTACAAAATCATTAGGTAACGGCAGGTTGGATAAGGAAGGTGAACATAGTCTAATTGTGTATTTACCTGTTAACAGACTTGACCAAAAATTTGATTCTAAGCAGGTTCATTATTAATGAGATGTAAAAATTTTTGGTCAAGTCTGTTACCAGGTAAATTTACACAAGAATAGACGTAGGTAGGTAAATATCAGTTTACACAAAAGTCGTTGGTAGCATAATGTTTTTGTTAAGTATAATTTTTAATTTGGGATCGCTACTTTAATAATTTAAAATCGATCAACAATTTACAATTAAAACTAGTACATGTTTTTATGAATACTTAAAATAACAATATAACAAATAACCTTATGCCATTTAAATTTAAACCAAGTTTTTTGGCTTGCTTTAGGCCGCAGTGAAAGATTAAAACACAAAGAAACATTTCATCTCCAATGTGCCAGAACCGCCATGACAGCGAAAGCCATTAATTAGATATGTCTTTGATCTTTGCATCTAATGGCCGTACTGACAGGTCTTCATGGTAATAAAGCGAAGGCCTTATCTTGATTTAATTACCTGATTTCGTGTCATCCCTTCTACAGTGCCTGGACTAAATTTACAATTTAACTTCGTTAGTAGGCCAAAGATGACGGGAAAGATGTGTTATATTTTCAATTTAAATTTGAGATGTTATTTTTCACATTAATAACATTATTTTCGCTGTTTGTTTTGTTACGATAACTAAAGCAAAACGAAACACGGAAGTGTTACCAAGCCGCGACCGGCGGAGCATCGCGACATTAACGTTTCCTGTTGTTTGCAACGGAATCGGGGAAATCTTTTTTCAATGGGATTGGCAACTGTCAAAGGTTTGCATAGATGGCGCCATCATAGCTTGCTCCTTTTTCTATGAGATTCCTTTAAGCCTTTTGGCATCTAGGGCATTAAAAAAATAAAAAATTGACACAATTCTAGGGACAGGGCAAGCTATGATTGCGCCATCTGCTAAACACTTCGACCGGCCAACCCCATTAGGTAAGTACGACGAAATTTTTGTGGGTGAGCTCGGTCTTAAGAATACGTCATATATACACGTCCCGTAGGGAGCTGTAGCTTATATTATAAATCAGCCATACTCTAAGTGTGTTCCACGGAACCCTAGGGTTCCGCGACACCCCTGCAGGGGTTCCGCAAGAATTTAGAATTATGCTTATTAATAATAAAATACACTTCTAAAAACTATTGTTTTATTGTAGGGTTCCATCAAGTATTTCGTTTTCTATAACTCTTGTTTTGTACCTATTAGGTAAAACATCATAGTACACAGGGCCCAGCAAACATTTTAAGTATTTTTTCCTAGGCTCGAAGAAGATTTTACCAATTTAAGTAAAAATTACGTCCTAAGTCACCAATTATTTTACGTATTGTACACTTTTACTTCAAAGTCAAAATATAGGGACAATAAAACGTAAATTTCACTTCATAAATAGACCATGAAGTCAGGGACTTACGGGTTGAAAATAAGGCGAAATATTAGGTAAAACTTACCTTGAAACCTGACCAATAGGTCAAATCTACTAATAAGGCATTTTAGGTGTATTTGCGACGTAATTATTTCTTATACGGGGACCATGAAGTCACGGACTTAATGGTTGAAAATAAGTCGATTTATTAGGTAAAATTCACTTAGAACCCTGACCATTACTGACCAATAGGTCAAATTTACTAATAAGGCATTTTAGGTGTATTTGCGACGTAATTATTTCTTATACGGGGACTATGAAGTCAGGGACTTAATGGTTGAAAATAAGTCGAATTATTAGGTAAAATTAACTTCGAACCCTGACCAATAGGTCAAATATACTAATAAGGCATTTTAGGTGTATATGCATCGTAATTATTTCTTATACGGGGACCATGAAGTCACGGACTTAATGGTTGAAAATAAGTCGAATTATTAGGTAAAATTCACTTAGAACCCTGACCAATAGGTCAAATTTACTAATAAGGAATTTTAGGTGTATTTGCGACGTAATTATTTCTTATACGGGGACCATGAAGTCAGGGACTTAATGGTTAAAAATAAGTCGAAATATTAGGTAAAATTAACTTCAAACTCTGACCAATAGGTCAAATGTACTAATAAGACATTTTAGGTGTATTTGCGACGTAATTATTTCTTATACGCAGACCTTTAGGTCGTCGATTTTATGTCGATTTAGATACTAATTTTAGGTAAATATTACTTAAAATAGATACCAAATTGCGACCATATAGTTAAAAACACTTGTAAAGTACTATCAATACCATAAGGTTGTGCCGCCATTTTCTTTCATTATAACGGGATTTAAAATATGAAATTGCATAATTTAAGTTGTTATATCTTGAATGGTGCCATCGCACGGTACTTCATCATCATCATCATCCTCCTAGCGTTTGTCCCGTACTGTAACGGGGTCCGCTTTCCTACTTTTCTCCTTCCACTTCGCTCTATCCTGGACATCGGTTTCTGCCAACCCACAGGCGTTTAAATCTTTGGCGATGACATTACGCCACCGCTGCCTTGGTTTGCCCCTCCTGTTCGGGCCTGGTAAGGCAAAGCTAAGGGCTCTGTTGCCTACGTATTCAGGCGGCCTTCTTCTGACATGCCCAAACCACCTCAGCCGACTTTCTTGGAGCTTATCGGCGACGTCTCTCACTCCTAGGCTACCACGGATGTGTTCGTTACGAACCCTATCAATCCTGGAGACGCCTGACATCCACCTCAGCATCTTCATCTCCGCCACATGCACGGTACTTCATATTGCTAATATTCAAAATAAAACAATATTTTTGATCGAGTCAATACACTCACACACAAATATTTCAAGAGCCCATCGATAGTTTTGTATGTAAACCTAACATACTGCACGAAAAAAAATTCTGCGCACTAGATTTCATCGTTCTTCATCTGCGTAATCGGCCTAAGTAAATTATTTTACATGACTTAGTGGCCGCCATTATCATTGCAAAACTTCAAGTTGTTTTCTTGTCAGACATTTTGTTTCTGAGTGAAAAGAATATATAAGCGTAATGTTTGTGTCTCTTTTTCTCATTATCGCGTCTCATCTAAACATTGCCTCGCAGAGTAATTATATGGTAAAAAATATGTCACCACCACGTCTAAAGGTGGTAAAGATTACCAAATTAGTACATTTCAACTACGCGGCACGTCGTGGCGACGTCGAATCCACGTCGGAAACATGACCTAATGTTGACCTAATGGTTGTAATCACCAAATTGCCGTCAATAAATACGTCGCCCGCACGTGCTTTTTTTCCCCATTTATATCGACTCGACGTCGATTCGAGGTGCCTCATTTTGGTCACCTAAATTGTGCGACCTAAAATAGGTGCCTTTCTCGGAATATTGACCAAAAATGTTTGCTGGGGGCCTTGTTACTAGATATAAAGGCCCAGTTGAGGATTGCGACTCGCTAGGGGAGTTCACTGTTCGTAGGCGCTTTTCGCTACATACGGTTTTTCCCGTGTTATCGGCTACGCTCGTAGCGTGTAGCTCGCGCTGGCACTGAATGTGTTAAAGCCCTGACAAAAAACGCGAGTTTGTATCTGCGGAATTGTAAATTTTGATGTTAGGTACGTGATGTAATATTGTAAACTTAATAAGTGTGTATATTGCCATACGATAAATAAATAGGTATTCTACAACGAAAATTTATATGATAGATAAGTATATAAATACCTACTTTAATTTTGTAATGGTAGTGATTGTTAATGGTTGGGTTTGCGAACACTTATCAGGGTATACTCACGTCCAAAGTCTCGAACTTTAGCACGACGTCGAAGTCGAACTTGCACGGCGTGCAGAAATCCGTGTACGGCGTCCAGTGCATGTCGAGTGTCCGTTTCGCCCGGGCTTCGTCCAGCACGTACGAGACGAACTCTTCGAACATGGGGTGTGGCGAACGCGGCGCGTCTGGGGTTTTCTGAAGAAAAAAACATACAATACAATAACTCTTTATTGCACATCTTAGGTTATTTTATAATATCTCTAGTCTAAGCTATTAGCAATTATACACATTCGTATGCAGAGGTCCTAACGCTATGCTAAGTATCAATCTATGTACGCTATAAATTTTGTAGAAATGTTCTTGTCTACCCAAAAAAAGTGGCGCTGTACTTACATAGCACCTTAACCCGAGACCAACACTCAAATAAACTATGAAAGTTTATTTATTTATTCAGTACAAAATACTAATTATACTATAGGTATATGACGTAAATTTAGGCCACGCAAACTAAAGCATAGTTTCACAAAGAGAGCATTACTTATGGCATATAAAAGAAGGCCCCTCATTTGTTATGAATACTGTATGAATTGCCTTCATGATTATTCACGTCGAGGGATTACACGCGCTTCACCCCTCTCCACTCCTTTTCCACCCCGTTCAACCCCTTAATGTTAGTCACCGTTGACGAGGAAACAATAGCAATAGCAAATATTATGGTTCGGCCATCAATTATTTATTCGAACGCTTGCAAGGGCTATGATTGTCATATCTCGTATCGAATGAACTAGGCCACGATTATGGTTAAATAATAACATTCTCTTTTTATAATACTAGCGACTCACCTCGGCTTCGCATGGGTAGAACCTCAACAAATTATAAACCTAAACCTTCCTCAAGAATCACTCTATTGATAGATACATATCGGTTCAGTAGTTTTGAAAATATAAAATAAATAGTGATGCACCTTTATGGTATTTAAGCAAACTTTGGTTTTTAAAATTCCGAAGTCAGAAAAAGGACTGCTGTTTTACAAAATTTAACCAGGAACACAGTTAACTGTATAATAAGATAAAAGCACTTAAGTAATTACAAAACAGCTTGAATTCAGAAGCATTTCGAACTTATTACCGCTTGCCATTCATTTTAATTTCCCAAGCGCATGTCATGTCATTTCAAGCATTCGATCATTAGCGAACGACGGAACCTCGAAACAATCAGCAAAGTGATGCCCCAACGAAATGGAACGCTTTCAACGTAATTGAATTTCCATTTCAGCTTACCTTCCTATACTTTAGAATAATCCTGTATCCCATCTTGTCGTGGAAGGACTTAGGCCACGCGTGGGCGATTTTGTCGTTGTACGCCGAAGCTAGCCTTTCTAAAGGATGCCTTACGATCAGGAATGATATGGAGTCTACTTGGGCTTTCTTGACCATTTCGACTGATGGCCTGGCGTATTTCTTTCTGGCCAGTCCTAGAGGCACTTCTTTAGTTTTGTCTAAGAAAGCAGCTGTGTAGTTCGCCATTAGATTGAAGTTGTACATCCATGACGTGGAGGCAGCTTTGAATATGTTACACCTGAAACAAAAAGTAGGTATATAGATATTGATCTACTGCGGAATTTAGTCCATACATTAGACGACTAGTGTTTTTACAACCCCGTATAGTAAGCGCAAAAGTAAAACAGCGATTAGTAAAAGCGCAAAAGTATACATTTCTGCTGATTAAAGAAATTAATAGACATTAATGTTTTCTTTAAAACAAGTCACTTTTTTTGCGATGTTGAGGTCTTGAAGTAAAATTGGTTCAATATCACATGAGAAAGAAATCTTGCATATTGCTTATTTTAATCGAATCCTATTGAAAAATAGGTACCTTCTCCTTTTAGGGTACCTATCATTTTTGCTACATGTATAACTATATATTTACATTGCAAAGCCACTGTAAGTTTTTTGCCACATGGCATACAAAAACAATGCAATTAGTCGTTACTCGTTACATGAAACTGGAACAACCGCTTAATTGCAACGAGAATTAGCACTTCAGTGACATTTCCGTTGTATAAATATACGTTACCCATTATTTGCCGTGTGATAAGTGTAACGACCCAGTTTAGACACTTTAGACGCATGTAAAGGTCATTTAAGGTGTTTGCTGGATTATGGTGACACGGCATTACAGCAATTGATGCATTGCACTGAAAATACTGTTTCGGCGCGGCTGAAAGGTTCGGCAGTTTTTATGACGAAACCTACCGAAACCGGAATGAAGCTTCGACCGGATAATATTTTTCACATAGGTATACCTACTTACTGTCTTTCTGAGCTCAGAGCTTGTATTTTATGGGGAACCGGATCTAAGTAGTAATTACGAAAGCGACTGCTACTGACCATCGCTTTAATATCTGCGGGGCTACCGCGAAGATTGCGGGCATTTTTCTCTGTCACTCTAATTACGCCTTCATTGGAGTAAGTACCTAAAAGAGAAAGATCCCCGCAATTTGCGAAATTCGGTTTTTGCGGTAGCCTCTGGACGCTAAGATAACGTAAATATAATGATGAAAATGATAGGTAGCGTTTCGTTTCGTTTTCTGCAAACGATTGGCTTGGCTATGCCCCCATTTCTAGTGCACGCACTAGAAGTTAACCGCTTCTTTAGTTTATAATACAACCGGAAAAGTGCGGGAGAGAAGTAGGTACGAAAGAAAATGGCCGACTCTAGATACAAGGATATGAGGTCTTACCAAATAACATGGTACTGGCGATTGATGAGGTACTCCCAGGCGTAGGCCTTATTGCGCGAGCTATCGAGGCCGAGCCGCGAGCACTCGCTCCTCAGGAACCGCCGCCGCGCCTCCATCCGCGCGTTCACCTCCATGAACTTGTCTCGGGTTAGGAGTCCGTCGTCGTTTGTCCCGTTTTCGTACATGTACTGTAACAACAAGTAGAATTAGATATCGTTATGGTTGCCCTTGACACGATATGAAAAGCTTACGGCACTTTCTGACATCGCGCGTAAGTAGGTACGATAGGCGCTAAGTATATCATCATATCATGTCATTCCATGCGCGGTTAGAGGGACCATAATACACATAATCTGATCTATACGAATGTGATGGCTACATTTTTATCGTTGAATTTGAAAAGCGCGCCAAGCGGGATGTTTGAAAACTCAAAATTACATACGAAATAACACTTAACGCATACGCGTACGTCACGCCACTATTTTGATGTCAGTGTACGTTCAAATTGCCATGTTAGTTATTACTTTTTTATATTTCAGTACGTATATTATAAAGCTGATATGTGATGTTGCATACACAGAATACATAAGGAACGAGTGAAATTTGCGACCTTGTTTAATGGTGTTAATTAACATAGTTACATTAATCACTACCGCCACAGTGAACACAGTCATCAGTATCTTAACTTTGACATTGCTAATGGTTTGGCCTTACTTAAGTACTAAAGACGTGATAAAATTACCATGGAACGTCTATCCCTTACATTACTTAGGTACATTTTTGCAAAATTGTAACTCAAAAAATTATAAAACAGGCGTCAGTGAAGTGTTATAAATTCAGATCTTCATCGATACGCTTTTCTCAGATATCTCGCATAAGTCGCATATAACCAAATCAGTTTCATAAACGAAAATTCGTTACACAATCAAAAAAATATGTTTCCAGTAAATATTGTGCTACTTTCCCGAACTAGTGCGGGAAATAGCACTTTCCGTGCGTATGTCGAAAGTTTAAAGTGCCATATGTACTGTTAAACGTTGTACGATACACGTGTGAATAGGTAATTCGCAACTCGTGTCGATTTAAAACACTCCCTTCGGTCGTGTTTTAATTTGTCGCCACTCGTTTCGGATTTCATCTTTTCCGCACTTGTATCGTAAATAACTATTTTTAGTGTGTTTAACTTTAGACAATATCACTATACTGTTTGTTAGTATTGTACTGTAAGCTATTAAAAATTATAATTGTTTAAAGTGCTGTTTACTAATGTGTTTGTTCATTATCGCTTTCATTTCAATTAGGTAAATTTATTCGTATGAAGTACAAGCGACGTTTTATATGTATTTTTATTTTATTTATTGTTCAGAACACATACAGTCATAAATAAAAAATATAGATAAGATTACAAAATATGTAAAAAAAAGACCTGGAGGTTCATTATATATGTTTATATGTACTGGATATAATATACATAAAATTTATTTTTAAATTCAATGGTCGTTGTGGTCATAAAAGCCTAGGCCATATTTTATTATTTAGGAGATACCTGTAACTTCTATATGAATTTGTAATAAAAGTTTAAATCCAACGTCCTCTTTTAAAAGATAATTATTATCTCTTGAGTCGACTGAAATTATTAACCAAATGTTTCCGAATGCAAAACGCAAACAGACTCTCAACAAACTTTATGAGCTCGATAACTTATGATTTACGATTAATTTACTGCCACGGTGGCATAAATTGGTGGATAAAGTAGTTTTTAGAGAAGATAAATTAGACGTTAATAGAAACCTCGATAAAAGATTCATATCTGAATTTCCAGCTAGAAAAGAAACGGTAACCGAACGGTCCTAGGGCTATTTCGGTTTTGGGACGCAACCGGGAAAAGGTGTAATTTTCTTACGTCTATAATTTTTAGGACACTTTCTACTGAGAACTGAAAGGGACAGAGAAAATAATAAATCATGTTGCTTCTCTGTCCCTCTTAGGAGCAAAATAGTAGAGTGGCTTAAGGCGCTGACGTAACCTAAGATGCGGAGGATTTAGGTAAGATAACCCTTCGAGTAGTAAATAATATAGGTATGATATGTACCTATTCCGCTTAACTATATATATTCATAATCTCTCGTTGAAATGATTTGACCAAGACAGACAATGAATAGTTATTTCGAGGCTTGTAGGTCGTTTCTTATCAACGACATTAGCGGGTAGAAACTCGCACCTAGAAAATGTTGATGTAAACTCTATCCAGTGTTTCTTCGAGACCACGGGATACCGTCGTCAAAACGTCGGGGGTATTTTTTAAAACTAAATTATATTTATAAACAAATATTCTTGAAAGTTTAAATCAGTATCACGTGAGTGACGACATGACTCGAGAACTCCGCTTTATTAAACAGTGAGCTTTCTGTACGCAGTTTATTCTGTGGAAACACGTACATACGAGTTTTCGTGAGCGTCAGGATGACAGGACCATGATGGCTATTTATAACGAGTGTTACTCCAAGATTTAGTACCTATTTAGTACTATTTGGTACCTGACATCAAATATTTAGTACCTCAATAGAAATCGAGAAATATTGAAAATAAAGTGGCCAGCCATTCTGACGTCAGGTTGACAGGACCAAGTCCAGTTCCCCTATTTGTAGGCGTTATATCGAATCCATCTTTTGACAAAGATTTAGTACCTATTTAGTACCTTTCATAATTATTCTTCTTATTTAATTTCGACTTAACGTAAAAAAGTTACAGCTAGAATAAACTTTGTATGTGCACAGTGGTGCAGCCAGTCAATGTGAACCGGGCCTAAAAGTTTGTTCAAAAGTTAATATTTTTGACTACAACATTTACTTTACGTTGTTTGGCCAATCCAAAATGAACCACGAGCGTAGTGAGTGGTTTGAAAGTGGAATATTTAGCATTGCGAGGATTTCAAGGCATGAGGTTTAAACAATGTTTCTACCGAGTGACACACTACATTTTTGACCACACCAACTTGAGGGAAATACTCACTTAAAATTGAAAATCATCACTTAAAGTCAATTTGTAACGTTCCACGGGAAAAGGTACCTTATGAGGGTTTCTAGTTTCGGAGATATTAAATGTTTTGTAAAAAGTTGAAGTAATGCTATTTTTTTTATTCATTTAATTTCTTAGATTAGGTTATTTATAATATGAATCCCACCAAAAACATTTTCATGTAAAATGTTGCCAAGACGAAACCATAAGGCTCGCACTGACAAAAAGTTATCAGATCTCTTGTAGAGCCAAGCTTCTAACTCTACAAGCCCTAACTTCACAGACTCTACACCTTAGTCAAAATATGTGGCTTGACCGTTTCGTCCCATGGGCGTGAGGTGAAAAATGTATTCACTATTCATTATTTTTTATTATAAAATAGTTCTTGTGGTAACGAAACGGCCAAGCCACATATTTTGACTAAGGTGTAGAGTCTGTGAAGTTAGGGCTTGTAGAGTTAGAAGCTTGGCTCTACAAGAGATCTGATAACTTTTTGTCAGTGCGAGCCTTATGGTTTCGTCTTGGCAACATTTTACATGAAAATGTTTTTGGTGGGATTTCACATCTTTTTGTAAGTTGCTTATGACAATCTTCCATCTCCTAATTTAAAGGGTTGCGGGTGATTTACTACTAAAAATCCTGAAATACGTACCTGGGGGCATCTTTTATACAATCTGCTTTTTACTGGATTCCCCATACAAACTTCAACCCCCTTTTTCCCCTAATGCCTTTTTCCACCCCTTTTCACCCTTACGGGGTGATTTTGGGGTTGAAAACTTATTCTATATCCTTCCCCATAACAATAACTATCTACATACCAAATTTCAACTAAATCAGTTCAGCGGTTATTGATTTCCCATACATAATTCCACCCCCCTTTTCACCCCCTTAGGGGCTAAAAATTTCAATTTTTTGAATTTTTTTGTTGTTTGTGGACTAATACTATCTTACATACCAAATTTCAGCTTCCTAGGACTTCAGGAAGTACCCTAGAGGTTTTGATGATCAACAGTGAGTGAGTGAGTCAGTGACGAAATCGGGGTTTTTTAGACATGAATATAAAATCTAAAGTATAAGAGCTATGCAATTGAATTTTTTTATGCTTAATAAGTTTACTATTGACATCATATTCCGAGAGTTTTGTTTATCTGATATAATCCAAACCCAAGTTATGAGGGTTCAAAAAAACGACGAAGCGCTTCGAGAAAAGGTAGGTAGTGCCCTTGCGCTTCGCTTTGCTTGTCTTACAAAACAATAAAAAATACATATAAACACATTATAAAAAACCTAACCTAGGGTGCCGCCGGCAACGGGGCAAGGCCTAAGCTACCGGTGGTCAGGGCCGCAGAGAGAGGAACCGGCGGACTATCCGCGCCGTGTCCAAGATCACCACCTTCTGCATCTGGCCATTGATCCAACCACCTAGCGAGAGTCTCTCAAGATGTTGGTCGAGACTCTTCGCTATCAGACCGTTCGCTGAAACAACTACGATCGTCGAATCAACATCCCACATTTTATTATTATTATGTGATCTGAAACCTTAATGCTTAACGTTTGTTTACATATTTTTATTTTTGTTATAAGTAAGTTATAAGCCTAGTAATGTCTTCTCAAAGTTTAGTAGAAAAGGTAGCTTATGGAGGAGTGACTGAAAATTCCAAAAATACCTAGGCAATACGGGAAAAGAAGTTTGGTAAAGAACTGTATTAGCATTCTGAAAAACTAATTTGATAATTTCAGTTCTGGTCGGGGGGCCTAGGCAATACCTATTATGTATAACCGTACATCGGACCTACATTACAAATCCATGTAGCCTGCTATTATATCAAAGTTACCCTCGTCAAGTCTTTCTTGACTAGAATAATCTTCATTTGGTGCAATTAATCTGCCATTTCTTTGCTGAAAAATGCCAATATCCGACGCATTGTTATAGGTCATCCAACCTCAAAGCCGCTTGTCTTCAATGGCAACCAAATATCAAATATCAACATTTATTCAGCAAATAGGCCACAAGGGCACTTTTACACGTCAATATGGAATTTACATACACAGCAAATAAAACACATCAACAATTATAAAATACAACTAAGCCGTAAATATCAAATCAAACTAACATAGAGATATATAAAGTCTCTAAATGTCGAATTACAAAAAACGCAATAACAATAGTATTGAAAAAAAAAACACAAAGATACAAAAACTATAATCTAAAATTATTTAGAGATGTAAATGACTCTAAGTATCATCATAACTAAAAGATTACAATATATAGTAGTTAATCAAATTATCCTTAGAGATGTATAGGGTCTCCAAGAGTCAAAATCCTGTATACCTAATTAAAACATTCATTAATAAAGAAAATTATAGTAAAAATAAAATAGCATACGAGAACCGAATGAGGTGTGTCCATGTAATTATCCTCAAAAATAAAGTTACTAAATATAATAGCTCGTGTTAGCTTAAATAGACCAGTCTCCACAAACAGCACCCGTTTCTTTCTTTTTAATACCATGATATATAACATGATTAAAGTTATTGTTATGTAAGTTTAAAGTGGCATAAGAGGTTAAATATAGTATTTAGTTGCGGTTTTAGGATTTATTTCATTTGTATGATATAATTCCTTTCATATCTGCTAAAAATTGATTGTGGGTAAAATTTTAGTAAAAAATATTCAATTTTGTGATTTTTCATGAAAGTGAGCGAGAGAGTGCACCGCACCGCGACCGTTTAATGGAAATTCGTGATCTCTGCCTACCCCTCCGGTAATTAGGCGTGATTATATGTATGTATGTAATAAATTCGAGTTATTTCCTCATGTTGGCTGGTAAAATTGACTTCTAGTGATGATTTTCAATTTTAAGTGAGTATTTCCCTCAAGTTGATGTGGTCAAAAATGTAGTGTGTCACTCGGTAGAAACATTGTTTAAACCTCATGCCTTGAAATCCTCGCAATGCTCAATATTCCACTTTGAAACCACTCACTACGCTCGTGGTTCATTTTGGATTGGCCAAACAACGTAAAGTAAATGTTGTAGTCAAAAATATTAACTTTTGAACAAACTTTTAGGCCCGGTTCACATTGACTGGCTGCACCACTGTGCACATACAAAGTTTATTCTAGCTGTAACTTTTTTACGTTAAGTCGAAATTAAATAAGAAGAATAATTATGAGAGGTACTAAATAGGTACTAAATCTTTGTCAAAAGATGGATTCGATATAACGCCTACAAATAGGGGAACTGGACTTGGTCCTGTCAACCTGACGTCAGAATGGCTGGCCACTTTATTTTCAATATTTCTCGATTTATATTGAGGTACTAAATATTTGATGTCAGGTACCAAATAGTACTAAATAGGTACTAAATCTTGGAGTAACACTCGTTATAAATAGCCATCATGGTCCTGTCATCCTGACGCTCACCGAGTTTTCATTTCACTTTCCAGTCTCTAGACTGAACTAAACTTAGGTTTAGTACCTAACTTTCTCCACTTTCCGCAAGAACCTGAGCGGAGTGCGATCCCATTCCGGCTGACGGCTGCACTCGTCTTGAGATGGTAGCAAGGACTATATAATTCCAGATACGCCACTGTCATACAACTAGTACGAGTATAATATAGTCTTAAGAACCCAACTGTTTACACCCGGATTCCACTAAGCACCGGAGACTTGGGGCGGAGCTGCGAGACGGCAGTGGTAACGCTAAAAACTATAAAGCTTTGTGTGTATAATGATTATTATAGCCCATGCTCCTTACAAATCTAAAACGATGGTATCTAATTCTTACACTTTAAAATAACTTTAGGGTGTCCCAAATAAAATAAGTAAATAGACAGCACCAGTATTATATTATTTGGACAGCACACTCATAAATGTTGGTACATGACTGACAACATTAACCTCGCTTAGAAATGTTGTTTTCACCTCAGCAGCTCGAACAAGGGTACTTTGATTCTTAAAAACAGTGAGCAAAATGCGATTTTGCTCACTGAGTGAGATAAAATGACATTCAAGTGACCATTATAATCAAATGTCATTTTAACATGCGGGGTCTAATAAAAGTTCGAAATACTTGGGTTCTATTATCTCTGTCCCTTTCACACTGTTAGCAAAAAGAAACAGACAAAAAAAAGTTAAAACGACATTCAACAGTATATTCACGGTTTATAATAGACCCCCGAAAAACTTCAGACCGCATCGTTCCAAACCACGTACGAGTATGAATTCTCAATAATTAATAAATAAAAATAAAGTTTAAGATTTCATAAAAACTGATAAAATACTATATTTTAGGTATTTTATTGTACAATTAAAATAACGAACTCAAAAAATACACAGATCATCACGCAAAATTAATCATTTTACTTTTAAGAATTTCTACCATAGTTGACAAATAGTACGTATCCGCAATTCGGACCGTATCATACAAAGATTTTTTTGTTGTCAAAGTTGGCGATTGAAGTGTCAGTTATTTGTAATATATATATAATAATATTTGTTATTTCTATATTATTTTACTGGAATTTATTATTACGTTTTGTTTTTGTGTTCCATTGCGGTAATTAAACTTAATTGTTTGTATATCTTAAGAAAACATGAGTGCAGGTATTAAGTGATGAAGAAGGATTACATTTTTCAAGTTGTCTAATAGGTATGTTCTCACTGCGCTGAGGTGAAAAATGTTGTGTACTACACGAGATCAAAGTTATTAACATCTCGTGCGCTTTTGAGTCCCTTACTACGCTCAAGATTCTAAATTAGATTCACTCGCTACGCTCGTGAATCTATTATAGAATCTTTCGCTTGCACGGGACTCAAAATAAGCACTCGAAGAAATATCAAACTTTGATCACTTGTTGTACAAATAACTATTGTTAGCGTAAATTACGAGTGTAATTGTACCTACTGAATAATTCAGGAATAATTCGTTGAAATGTAATACCTTTAAACGAGCAATTCCTGTTTATTTATTTATTTATTTATATATATATATATATATATATATATATATATTTCGGGGATCTCGGAAACGGCTCTAACGATTTCGATGAAATTTGCTATACGGGGGTTTTCGGGGGCGAAAAATCGATCTAGCTAGGTCTTATCTCTGGGAAAACTCGCATTTTCGAGTTTTTATATGTTTTCCGAGCGAAGCTCGGTCACCCAGATATTAGATGTTATATGAGTGACGTATCTTTTACCTACACATGTTACGTTATCTGTGATAGAACCAATCTCAATAAAAATAAAAAGTCCCCGCTTTTGCTGCGCATTTCAATCTCCTGTTTCGTTCAGAAACTCGATCGAGTCTTCGAACAACAACTACTCAAGTGGGTTTAATCAAATCTATACGACTGCGTATGCCGCGTTTATGAACATTTTACTGTTGTTACGAGAGTTTTGCTGCCAGTTTGACAAGATAAGTTTCGGTTTAGGTGGGTAAGTTTACGTTGATTAATATTTTACGACGATTCGTTTACGATGTTACAAATACTTAGGACAAATAAGAAGGAACTTCGTAGATACGAGTAATCTAAGGGTAATCGAATCTGTACGATGATAATCGCATGCAAGTGTTTATGGCATGTGTTGTGTGTGTATCTTAGTAACTAATTGGACAACGTTCGTTGATCAAGATTATTAACACACGATTGTACAATAAGGCAATAAGTATGATAAACGCAATATTCCACGCAAAATAGAGAAAACGCCAACCCATAAAAACGTAAAATACATCACGTCACGTCTTCCCTAAAGGGGCCCACTGATTACCAGTCCGCCGGACTGTTGTTTGGAACTGTCACCTTTTGCATTTAACTGACAGGCCGATATCGTCCGGCTGACTATTAGTAATCGGTGGGCCCCTTCGGGCTTAATAGGCCCTTATAAAGTTTTTATATGTTATTTTTAGTTAAAAAATACATCCTGTAAACCTAACTACAACTACACACATAACGTCAATTTATATTTCAAACATTTAGATATAGGTACCTACACCAATAACTTTTACATTCTTGCTAATGATCCTAAATAACATAAATTATGATTGTGTGTAGTTTAGTTAATTTAGACCTTATCAGACAGTTTTGTTCAATTTGTTTAATGTTCAAACAATTTTGTGTTTGCATCAATATTAGTGATCCTAATAATGACAGATAGGTAGGTAAAGGTAATCACCATAAAAGATAGTCATCTTAATAGCACATCTTTGGGGTTCAGTATTCGCAGGGTGAAAAACTGAACTTTGGTGTCTGTCCGAAACGGTTTTTTTAATCACATGGTTGAAATGGTTAAACAAACCGCCGATCTATTAGAATCTTATCAAATAATTCATAAAACAAAATTATAATATATGTAAAAGAAAAAAGTATACAACGTCCTAGTTGTTCAACATTTTTCCCAAGACGCATGAAAAAAGACATTTAAAAATCTGTGTCAGTGTCAGTACGGAACCCTTTGGATGACGAACTCGCACTTTAGCCGATACAATTCCAAACGACTATTGTAATAACGTACGATGCGACGACGATATGCGAACAAATGTTAGCTTTATACTCTTTATAGTCAGAATGATAGCATTTTAACTAGGTACTTACCTACCTAGGTACCTATGTTCTGTGAGGTCAAGTCTAGAAACGTCAACATACACCCAAGAATCATTAAAACGGGTCACTTCGCGTGGAAATATGAATATAAACTGGTCGCTGTCCATTGGTAAGTGTAGACGAGTCGATTCAACTCTAGCCCGACCGCAGGTTAGGCATTAGTTTTCAAGGTTTCAAATGTCATTACAGGGCATATGTAAATGTAGTTTACACAATCAGTGTAAATGCCGGAACATTGTAGTGCATAAAGAAGTAATTGACAAAGCAAATTCACTAGAAACTGGAAACTAAATTTTTTCTTTATTAGCAAAGTTGCCATACTTTAACTACTTACAATGTAAGAAGTTTTGAGTAGGTATTGAAAAATTTAAAAGTGTAAAATATGGTATTGTCTGGAACTTTCCGTCAGCACAGAGGTAGACTCGCTTCTTGGGCGATAGTCGGAGATAAGAACGAAATGATATCTCAAATTTTACATTAAAGGAAAAATGGAAAAAAGTTATAGGCGGATTAGACTCTCGCGCGAGCCACGAGACGAGCCACGAGACGCAAGTGTAAGCGGTGGGCTCGCGGCTCGTCTCGTGGCTCGCAAGCTCGACGAGCTAATATAATTTAAACACTAACGGCACGGCATAAGGTTTATAACCGAATGACAAGCCGAACGCGAGTGTAAGCGGTGGACTCGCGTCTCGTGGCTCGCGCGAGAGTCTAATCCGCGTATTACGCTTCCGGCAGGACTTGAACCCGCAACCTCCGCAATCCGTGCGTTGCTCTTAACCAATTGAGCTACGGAGGCCTACCAGGACATCGCAAATCTTTCCATTCCTTCCTCCTTATATTTGAATGCATTCGAATCTTAGCCAGTTGTCGATGCAATCATGCCTATTAATTAACTTCTGACATTTCAACGAACCGATTTAAGTATCCATTAGACGTCTGATATTTGCGTCGTGATTGGCCGTGGTCGTGAATCCTGCGCACGAATAATGCTGCAAATTAGCTTAATGCAGGGATCGGAAAACTTTTAAGAAAGTTTCTAAAATGCAAAATTTCCACTTGCCAAAATTTTGTAAATTTCTCATATTTTGGTATAGAATCGAAATTTTCCATTTCAAAAATGAAAGTTTTCTATGTTTCCTGTGTAATTTTCCAGAAATATCCGAGAACTATTTGGAAATTTTCCGCAACTTGCACATCTGTACCTACATAATCTACCAACACCCAATTCTCCGAATTAATTGGATTGGAATATACATATATGCTCTTTTTAATCACTCTAGAAGTTCCACTTTGCAAAGCTACAATTGTATGTACCTCAAAAGAGCCTCATGCGTTCGGTTTGAAAACCCCAGTACGGCTACCATCAGTTTGGCACTGACCCAAACGCCATCGAGAACGTAATTTACTTTCTATACATCTCGCTTGTACTCGCATATTAGTGCGAACGAGATGTATAGAAAGTAAATTACGTTCTCGATAGCGTATATGTCAGTTTTGACACTGTCAGTGACTCATGGTACGGGCTCTGGCCTAATGCGTTTAACTAGCCTGCAGATTAGCCTCTAATGCGCTGAACTGCTATAATAAAGTTTTAAACTAATGCACCGTTACATTTTACACTGTTACCTACGAGTCGTTCCAAGTTGAGGAAAACATAAAATCAGTACCTACCTATACTCAAGAAATACCCTAGGTTAAGGAATTGCTAATCTAAGTAAAAGTAATATTGTATTACAATTTTGAATACAAAACGTTGTGAGTTCTTATTAATCAGAATTAGTTTTACTTACAGAGTTTTTCTTTTGCATTCATTAACTGTAAAATAATATGTACTAGTCATGTTCATGCTCATTGCTAAAGTTAATACTCGGTTGAAACTACTTGTTTGTTTGTTGAACAGTCACCAGTTTCCGTTCATTCGTTCGTGAATGATTTCGAATGGAACCATAAAGTAAGTATAGTATAGAGTAATCGGCCCATACAAGCCTCGCTTAGTTCCACAAAAATCCAAGAGATGTCACTCAGAGCACCATTGGGCCTAAATATATATTTGTGTTATTTCAAATCTTGCCAATTTTTAAATTAACATGTATAGTTCTAATTTATTTAGCATATTACAACAAAAACCTTTTAAAACATCCATTTACACATAGTAAATCGACGCAGAAAAAAATAAATAAATAATGGCATGAACTATTCTAAGCGCCATCTATCGCATTACTAGACAGTTAGTTTCTTGCCGTTGTAACACACTAAATAGCTCGATTGTTTGAGAAAGACTATCAATAGATGTCACTGTAGTAAATCCTCATACTTTATGATCATATCACAGACAACATATCAACATTATTAAGTAATAAATAATATAATTTTTCTCAAAAATGGACGGCAAAGTCGACGTTGCCGGTTAAAAAATAGGTCGCGAAGTGTGTAGTTTATGGTCATTCTAAAAATTAAAAAGTTAAAAACATTGCTGTCTCGATTTCGGGACTGCAATGTTGCATACAAATTCCATTATTAAACGAGTTCCAAACTTTTTAAAACTTTAAATGGCCATATCAAATGAAGGCATAGGTCCATTAAACAGCCGAACAGATGATCAGCACTTATTATTAATATAATGTTGGTACCGCGACTATTTAGGTGTCTCAAATACGTTGGCGTATTTTCAGCAGAAAAATACACTTCTATTTTTTTTAAAGGCGGCAAGCAAATCTTTTTAATGGTTTTACTTTTCTCTGTGAAAATTAGAACGTTGCTTCTGTAAAATATCTCTTGCACCATTTTTGAGAAAAGCACTATATATGACTCGGCTGGAAGGCTACTTGCTGGCTTCGGATTCAATTAAACGGACTCCCAAGGTCGTCCGTTTAAAACGAATCCTCAGCTTGCAAGTAGCTACTTCCGAACCTCGACAATAATGTACTATTGTTCTTAGAAACGTGATAATAATTAAAATATATTAAACCTACATGGTATCATCAGCCACACTGTTAAGTGTTAACTGTACCGATGTACAGTTAGGAGTGTTGCTGTTTGTATATTAATTTACTTAACCTTACGCATTACAAAATTGTCCTCATATAGCTATACATATATTTTAGGACAGTCTTACACTAATCGACCTACTTGGTAACAAAACATTGTAAATTCTTGAGTAGTTTGAATAGCAGGGCAGGTGACAAAAACTTGCTCAAAAGCATAGAAGGTAGCATCCTATAGAAGTGGTGTACGCGTGCCTCCGTGAGGGACAAAACATGTAAATTCGACCAATCATAGCGTCGCATTGCGCCGCTATGATTGGTCGAATTTATTTGTTATGGTGGGCAACAAATGAATTCGACCAATCACGGTGGTCAATTTACGGTGGGGAATAAAACAAGATGTGAGACTGTGACAAGGACAAACAATAATAGCGCTTTCGCTGCTACTCCTACTGAAAGATACATAAGACTATCCCGTTCTGTCAGTTATCCCCTGCTTCTATTCATGCTCAAAAGAGAAGAGACATCCGACATTTAAAAAATATCCCTATATGTATGAGAGCAATAATACAATGTGTAAATGTAAATACATACATATCTTATATTTTATGATCATATCAAAGCTGGAAGTCCTAGGTTCGGATCCCCCTAAAAGTGTATTAATATGGTGTCCCATGGTGGTGGCCCATTTGTCCCCGCCGCCATACAAGAGGTGTGGACAGATGGGAATAGATATAGACCATTAATATATACACACACAATTAAAAAACAAATAAATGTCCTATGAGGATTTGAACCCAGGACCTCCTACTTCATAGCACATAGCAGAGCAGGGTCACTGTCACTACTGACTAGCTAGGAGGCCGTAGAAATAATATACAATTTATATATATTTAAATTAAGTACAGTCAGCGTCGTATAGTAGGTCGCATCCAAAGTATTCAAATAGTTCAGTACGCCATACAAATAATATGGTGTACCGAACTATTTGAATACTTTGGATGCTACCTACTATATGACGCTGACTGTACTTATATAACAATTAACAAATCAGACTGGCAGCCACAGTTTAATGGCTAATCTAGGATTAAAACTTTTTAGTGGCTTGCCATTATGTTCAAAACATTTAGCTTCATACCACATCAAATATTTAAGTTTACCGCCATTGCCCGCCAGCATTGAACAAATTGGTTGTTAGTGGGTAGACAAAATAAAGTCACTATCATGTTAAACATTGAATTTATTAATTGTATTTTATTATTTTTAAGAGAATCTTCATAGCATGTGTCTGTCCGTTGAAACAGGAATCAATCTCAACCATCTTCCACTCAAAATATTTTACTTGTGGTACAGTCGCCATCAGATATATCGGAGCGGCCAAGGCGCTCACAAATATCTGAACACGCCTCTATTGTCAGGGCGTTAGAGTGCGTGTTCAGATATTGTGAACACCTTGGCCGTTCCGATATATCTGATGGCGACTGTACAGAGATGCATTGACTATTTCATCTTCACTCTCTTGTTGCATACATTGTAACTTCTAGTGGCTAGAGGCTGGGTCCTGAAATCAGAAACATATTTTTTATATATAAAATGTAATAATATCACAATAAAGTTTAATACACATTGCCTTCACATTGGAGTCTGTTTGCAAACACTAACCATTGTATAGATTTAGACCAAGAAAAGTATGCAGCGATATTGATCGCCTGCGCAGTACATGTGTTATTTTAAATGTCAAACATCTTTGAAATTATGACGTACCTTTCTTCTTTCTTGCTCTAACTCTAAATACTTTGGAATCTTTTGCTTGCTCGGGTATCAATATTAGCATGGGGGGTTAAAATAAAACTTGACAATAGTTATTAGTGGGCAAGGGGGCAAAGCAGTTGTTTAACCGCTCATGCTAATGTTGATTCCAGGGCAAGCAGAAGATTTGAACTATGAGCGTAGCGAGTGGTTCGAGAAGTGGAATCTTGAGCGTTGTGAGAATTCAAGGCACGAGGGTTAAACAAACATTGCCACCTAATGAAACACAGAATTTATCACCATGCCAATGCAGGGAAAATACCAACTATAAAATACCAAAAAAATCAAATCCACATGAACATTATAAAGAATTTATAATTCAAAATCATCATTTAAAAGTAAATTCTACCAGCTAACATAAGGAAACTCAAAATTTAGATCTGATTACTTTGCCCCACATGTGGGATAAATCATAAATGCAATTTTCTCATTAGTATTTGAACAATCAAGGGGGCCTTTACCAGTTGGTGTGGTGATAAATTATTTAATTAACCTTTGTATTCAAAACAAACTTACCTGAAGTGTTAATTTTTTATCAGTTTTATCATTTATTGGCAAACAGTAGACACTGTCAGATTAATATGTAGGTTTTACCATTAGTAGTGTTCCGTTACTACATCGGCAATTCACGTCATCATCACAGGTCTTTTCGTCTATTGCAGACGATTTATGCATTGCTGTTTAGACAACGGGTTTGGTGATTGTGGAGGCCGATGCGTGAGCGGCACGACCTCCCACATTTTGGGCACATGTCACGCTTAGCACAGTCTTTAAAGCGCCACATCGGTCTTCCAACTTTCCTTTTAGCATACCTACGCAACTGCACCAAGCAAGACACGTCTAGGTATTCTATTCACGTACTTGTACTATAGTTCAAATGAAGCTATAATATGAAATTAATAAGTTTGTATAAACAGAAACAAAGCAAAGGCAACCAACAAACGCGGTGCCGCTTTGTGGCGACTTGACTATTTGACAGTTTATTTTTAGTGTTGCCGTTGAAAGTTCTTTCTTGTCCCTAAATAGAGCTTTTATGATTTATTATTATACAATATTATTAGTTCAAATAAAATATGATATTCCAAAAGACTACAAATAATATTATATAGTACTTAAATTCCAAAATAATGATAATTATGCCTCAGTGTCCATTTCTGAGGGCCTACCGCGAACCACGTTCGACGTGTTGCCTCTCTGTCGCACTTGTAAATTCGTACGTAAGTGTGACAGGGAGGCAACACGTCGAACGTGGTTCGCGGTAGGCCCTCAGCTTTTTTAAGGAACAGGCGTATAACATTACCCTGAAGTAGGGGACTAATTTTAAAATAGCAATAATCATTACTTGATGCCGTTTTTGACGTTTCTGTGCACGCTGTTGTCTGTCTATACTTATAGGTCACATAATTAGTGATACAAACACCTGCCTGGTCAATATACGCAAAATTAGATATATTTATTCTAATTATAACAGAAAAAGTTTATTAAAACAAACATTAAATGCTTTTGTATAATAATTTCAGGTTTGATAGGTACGGGTTTTGCCATGGGAGAAGTTGAAAAGGAACGTTATGAAAACATATCTTTGTATGTATAGGTACTAAGATGGTACAAATCATGTACAAATCTGTTGCTTAAAAATAAAAGCACGACGCGACGTTGCCAAACTGCTATGAGTTACTGCGAAGCGAGTCCAGTTTAACTCGACAACGTCGCATCGTATTGTTACAATAGGGTATTTTCGTACTAGTCAAATCAGTTACTTTTTTATAGTTATTGCAATGCAACTTGTATCGTAAATTTTTAGAAGGCACGATAAGAGTGAATTGAGCATGAATTGAGGTATTTTATCTCATTAGGATCGAAAGAGCTCGTGAATTTGAGTACAAATAACACAAAAGTGGCAAAAAAGATCACAATATAAAAAATGGCAAAAAATAGTAGTTTTCGATATAAGTGCGAGAAGTATGTCATTTTGCACGAGTACCGAGCTTTCGATTTTTCCGGAAATATACTGAGGGGCTACCGCCAAAACCGAAATTCGCAAATTGCGGGGATCTTTCTCTTTTACTCCAATGCAGGCGTAATTAGAGTGACAGAGAAAAATGCCCGCAATTTGCAAAATTCGATTTTCGCGGTTATAGCCCTGTCACTTACAACGGATGCCTTTGCTTTGATATCTGGTGGCGTTAAATTAACTCCAAAATCGTCTGAATCACTCATTTTTATTTAATAACTTATGCTTTCTTGGCAATTACTTACAAACATAAATCACTTTAAATGTTGAATAAAAAAGGCGGGAAGGGAATAAAAAAAGTTTTACTTTTAATTGCCATTTTTTTCAATGTGGATTCTGTTGTCACTGTTGTCAGCATTATGCCAATTGAAGAGAAATTGTATTATTAAAATTAATAAAATTAATTTTCAGAACATATAATTATACATGGTCAACCAGATCTTGACAGTAGAAAAAGGCGGCAAATTTGAAAAATGTAGGCGCGAAAGGATATCGTCCCATAGAAAATTTGAATTTCGCGCCTTTATTTTACTGACAAGATTTGGTTGACCAGCTATATGTAAAAAAACATGAATCTTTTGTTATTTCATTATATTGATATATATCTAATTAATTACATTTATATTAAGTGTATAAAGTGTATTGTACGAACGTCAGCTTCATTCTGTCGCGCGTTGTTCAAGTAATACTATTGGGTCTCGAATAATACTCCTTTATGCCCAATCGCGCGTTGTTCAGGTGGGTCATTTATAAGCGGGTCTCGCATAATACTCATTTATTTAAAATGTATCAATCAGATTACTTTTTAGCACTAGTGTAAAAAAATCAAACTTTACGCACGATTTGCAGCTACAAAAACTAAACTTTTTGAGCAATTGGATTAAAAAAATATAAAGAAACGCTCAAGTACCAGTGGCATGGTGGCATATAGACGGACTTACGCCAGTAGTAATGTCTAATCCTTTTGCCATGCACCAATGGTAGCATGCGCAAAATTATTATGACAGGTATTTATTTTCAGCCGGTTTAAATAGTTTCGGCAAGACTTATGTAGCATTCTTATAATATATAAATATTATCATCACCACAGTATCGTTTTCCGAAATTACTTTATGGTTATACCGTTTGGCTACGCTATTTCTCTGTACCCTGCCTCTCCCTTCCCTCCCTGTACTCCTTAAGTGCCCGAACTCTCTTTACTCATACTGAAAGATACATAAGACTATCCTGTTCGGTCATTTCCTTCCACCCCTCATGCTTGATCCAGTTTTAAACTAGATTCATGATTTATTCAATACGCTATAAAGCGACATCTGTTGATTACTTCTAATCGTTGGCAACGACATATGTCTACTAACTTTCAATGAAGACGTATAGATGTCGTTAGGAATTCTATGATTTGGATGTGACACAGCGCCATCTTGTATCCATGATAGGCAACAGTGCTTTTTCAGTGACGCCATCTGGTAATGGTGCGCTTTTAGGCGGTCACATTTGAATGTATGGGATAGCAGCGTCTGTATATATGTAGTCTGTGATGGAACTAACTCTCTGGTCCATTCATTGTTTTACTATCGGACCAGAGTTTGCAGAATAAACGGGAAAGTTTGAAATGTTTGAATGAACAGTTCAGCTCGCCGGTCAATGATAGGTAACGGGAACTATTTTTGAACAAACACGAGGCGTTGAGTTCTGCAGTAAAATTGCAGACGGATTTTATTTTTGGAGCCTAACTTGATCAAACTGAAATGGAAAGATAATTTAAAGAGTATAACTCTAGAATAAACTTTGAATGGTCAATATTAAAACTTTTGATGGAATACGATCTATTTTTTGTGAAGATAAAATATCTATGTAAGAGGACTGAAAAGAAGTAGGTACTTATAAAGATTTAGAAAACCTACTTAAATTCAAAAAACTATTGTGGTAGGTATTTGTGGTCTTGTAGGTACTTACCTACTTTTTTTAACAATTTGTTATATTTTTAATGTTATAAAATTCTTTGTATATAGGTTATAAACATGATGATATAAAATATTCACCATAATGATGTTAAATACAACACGCATAACAGCCTGAAAATCTTATACATAAAATTGTAATTTAGGTCCCCCATTTTCGCGTAGATAATTATAACGTGGTGGGGCAGTATAATATATACCTATGAATAGTCAAAGTTTTTACTTGCTTGAGTATAACGTCGCTAAACATATACGCTATCACCGCCTGCATTAGTCAGAATGAAGCGATAAAGTGGAGCATAAATTTTCGTTTCAGCGGGCAGCCAGCGGAATAAAAATTAACTACACAATAACGTTAAGAGTGTCGTAAATTGCAGTGCTGTTTTTGAGGAAAAGGGTTGGTAAATGTACCTTTTTAATCGGCTATGTAAGCTTTGGCTGACTTTAGGTGTTTTACAATAAAACAGCAAGCAATTATTATAATTATTTAACCCTTTAAACGCTACGCTTGTTATAGCGCGCCATCGTAAACCTTATAGGAATGCATGAAGTGTTAAAATGCATAGACTAGGAATCCTCTAGACGGAGTTTAGAGCAATTATTTTATGAAACCGATGCTGCCAAAAATACGGGGGTGCGGGGGGACGTTCAAAGACACGAACCAATCACGGCACGGGATTCTGACACTTTGACTCGAAGATGGAGTAAAACTTCCGTAACATACCTATAGTGGCAGAGGGGGTAGCGTTACTATGCTCAGTCTATGTGGTTAAAATGTAATCGTCCGAGTGGCCATCTTTGGCGGTGAATGTAAAATTAATTTTAAACAAAACTTACCTATTGACATTCGACACAGTTATCACTTCACAAATGTCATTCCTTTTGGTATAAACGACGCTCAAAATGTCATCTCATAATCAAAACTACAATAAAACAAATAAAATGTTGACAAACTTACGGGCCGATACGAACTTCCGTGCACTTCGCTCGTACTTCTCCGTGCATGATTCACCACGAATCATGATTCATTCATTCATTCATTCATTCTGATGTTAGCGTACGTTCGAGTTGGCCTGAAGAGGGTGCATATTTCTTGATCAAGGCTGATATCGTTGGCAACAAAAACGGTGTAGAAAATCCGCCAATGTGTCGGGCAAGCCTTTAATAGGGTCCTAGTGACCCATGACCCAGATATAACGCCGAATCCGAATGTAGGCTGATGAAGAGTGATAGGGCCGTTCCTATTTCAATAACACTCAAAACTAATATTGGTCTAGCGTTTAACTTAGGCGATTGGTAAAAAGTTATTTGGTCAGCTACGAACTGTAAAGCTGATTTGTATATGTAAGTCAGTAAAAATGTAAAATATGATACCGTAAATTGGGCCTTCTATGCTACGCTGGGTAAGTGTGCTCCAATAGTTTTTATTACGCCGGCTTCCGATTCGACACGTTGCTCCCAATTATACGATTATCATCTTGGCTAAGCTTCCTGAAGACTATTGCAGCAGGAGAAGTGTTGATAATGGTTAGATATCTTAATTTCGAATTTGAATATAAAATTTCATTTCAATGTTTAAGGAAAACGAAGCCGGCAGGCGTGCAACGTAATTTGGAGCAAATGGTTGCCGTTATTTTTTATTTGTAAGGTAAAACAGAGAAAGCTAAGTGGAGTAAGTGAACCAAGTTTTAATATTGGAGGTGCGCATTAAGGCTGTTTACATATTAGGACAGAAAAAGCGCTGGTGGCCGAGCGGTAAGAGCGTGCGACTTGCAATCCGGAGGTTGCGGGTTCAAACCCCAGCCCAATGAGTTTTTCGGAACTTATGTACGAAATATCATTTGATATTTACCAGGCGCTTTTCGGTGAAGGCAAATATCGTGAGGAAACCGGACTAATCCCAATAAGGCCTAGTTTACCCTTTGGGTTGGAAAGTCAGATCGCTTTCATAAAAACTAGTGCCTACGCCAATTAGTTGCCAAGCGGACGCCAGGCTCCCATGAGCCGTGGCAAAATGCCAGGACAACGTGAGCAAGATGATGACATTTGATAATGGATATTTATCCGCACGCTGTTCTGGTGAGCGAACGGGACATCGGTGTTTACATGCATAGCGCAGTGTGATAACCGCGTAAAGTTAATTCACGTGAAGATGTAAATAACCCCAAAACGTGCGGGACCGCCAGGTGAAAATTATAGCCGCAAACGACACTAGTTTACTGCTATCTCGCGTCTCTATGCTATATCATACCTATATATATACCTATTTACGTCAACACAAGTATTATACAACTATATTTGGTTATGTTTGCTGTTTATTTGCCGTTTTAGCGGTTATAATCCTGTTATATAAATATAAAATATTACATATTGTACACCTTACAGGATGACTCACGTTATTAGGCCGGGCCGACCGTTCTGTGTCCGGGCTGGAGCTTTCGGCGCTTACTTTTCTATGACAGATGAGATGACTGATGAAAGGTGATCGCGTGGTGCTTTCCATAGAAAATGAAGCGCCGGAAGCTCCGGCCCGGACACGGCCCGGTCTAACGTAAGTTATCCTTAATACAGAAAACAACACAATGAAAACGGAAGCTCAAGAAGAGGAACACAACAAGCGGTTTACCAGTAATTTGATTGGTTAGGTAGGTATCAATCGTTTATGTCGGGAGCTACGATTTATAAAACACATAAATATTTACTTGGACAGGATAAACATTACATTTGGTTTGCGTTGCGAGTCAAACATAATAGGTTTTCCTCCTCCCCTACTTAATAATGTAGACCGGTACGGTAAACCGGGGTGACTTTGAAATGCAGGGGCGACTTCGAAATTTCAGTTTTTCAGCCGTAACATATTTTATTAGGAATTTTTAGTAAGTAGTAGGTAAACAAGAACAGAACTTGATACACAGTTCGTGAAAATAATGCATAATGCTAATTTAGTGGCCGTTTTAAAACTATCAAAGTATCCCCAAAATTTCCTAAAGTCACCCCGTTTTACGGTACTTATTATGCAACCCCGACGGACAATAGGAATAGCGACGGGTAACGTAGTTTTAAAAATTCAAAGGGAATACAGACAGCGAAGCTTTAAATAATTTATATTAACAATTTTCACGCAATCTCCATTAAGAACTTGTCGGGCTGGAAGCTATAATTTTATATTAGCTTTTTAATATTTAATCTGTTACTTTATTTCACCGTTATCAAACTAGAATCTCAAATAACCCGTCTAGAACCTAACTAGTTTTAGTTTACTAGAAGTAAAACATCTTGAATTATATAAACACACTTATAGGTAGGTTCAGCCCTAGTAGCACGGTCGCATTTTTATCGTTTATCACCATGCCTGTCACGTTCTAACAAGTATGTACTTAAGTGCGAAAGTGACGGGCATAGTGATAGTCGATAAAAATGGAGCCGTGCTGAGCCCGCAGGTTCCTAAAAACTCTACTTGAATTATAGTCGGTTCATCTGTTTGAGAGAAGCGCACGATCAACGATGCTCCAGTAAATATGAAACAATTCTTGTCAAATTGGAATGAATACTCTACTACTCAAATCATAAATATTTTATAACGTAAAATTTATATTATAAGTTAGAAAGGAAAACGGTGAACTGAGACGATTACGTCATAATGGATCCACCTCCATTTAATGCGTTTTTGTAGATTCTCAAATTGTTAAAAGCGCAAAAACACGTTTTTTGTGTCTTCAATCTTGTTTTTCCTGTGTACCTCCGTATCCGTATACGTAAACCCGTACCTATCGTTGCGATCAAACTTTTTATAATCAGTTTTGGATTCAATAAAAAAAACCGAATGCATATTCCATTCCAAATATAAAAACTGCCGTTTCAAAGCATCAAAGAGAGATAAACACGACGTAATCAGTCGACTTGTTCCGACCTTCTGGGGACAGTGGGGATGGAACGGTAATAGCACAAGGCTATGCCGCGCTGCGCTGCACCGAGGCACACCGAGGACTCATTTCCCCTTTAGCTACCCTTTCTCCCTTTGTGTTCTCATCGCTTTCGGCGTAGGTGTTCGAATTGACTTGTTAAATACGATCTTGAGAAGTCTGAAAATAGCAAAAGGTCTTTCTTTATCTTTATAAGGTAGGTAGGTACTTTTCGTCAGTGCGAAGGGGTCATAAAATATCACGTACCTGACCGCTTTTTTACGTATTTATCTAATACCGCGTTAAACCGCGCGAATTTATAAGGCTTTCGGACAGGAAAATGTGAAAAGCAGCGTTTATTAGATGCGGTGTGTAAAAAAAAACAAGTAATTACACATTGTTTCAGTCGCATTTTCAATGGTTTTCAGTCGGCATTTGACATTATCAGGGTTCTGTCTTATCTTAGAAAGTTTGATGATGTCAAATGAGGTCGTTCGGCCCAGCAGAGATCAAAGGGTACTAACCCTTTATATGCTACATTTTATATGGTAAATATGACTTCCGTATTGTAACATTCCTTTTTGGCCATTAAAGGGTTAAAAGTAACATCACATTTGTTTTGGTCGGATTGAGTCGATTGCTCGTATATAGTAATGTTGAGACAATAACGCCCTAGCTACCCTATCCGATGTCCGTTTCAATGAAATTGCGGCCGTTGAAGCTCAATCGGACTTTTGTTCCATTTCCATACCTATGCCTTTTATAGCGGTGTGATATCACACTGATTCATTTGAAATCATAATTTTATATGGCCCCTACGCTTCGCGGCATTTGCCCAAACGCTCGTATTTGTTAGTAAAAAAAACATGTTTGCGCAAATCGTGTAACCGTCACATTTTTGACGTAAAATGCAACAAAACATGGCAACAATTTACAATGATTTTTTTGGTTCCATTTTATTTAATTTCTACTATTTTATGTCGCACTATGGTTTGTAATATTTTCGCTTAATTGTAAAACATGCCGTGTACACTACACTTGTTTTAGACATCGTGCTAGATTTAAGCCATAATGTTACCCATGATATTGTAGGTACCATATCTGTTTGTACCTAATAAAGTAAAATAAAATACGGCGAAAGTGCTATCAACTTTCATAAATAAACTCAGTTTATGTTAATATTCTACATGTAGGTATATTTCTATGACAATAAAAATTGATGATAAGACGTTGTTATTATTTTCACAAATAAAGAAATTCTGATACTATTTAAAATAAAAACCAAAGCGTAAAAAGTAGGTTGGATCATTACACTTATAGGTTTCAAGTCTTATAAGGACATGCGAATACAATATGGATAGTTTCTTTTTGCCTCATAGGAGACTATTAAACGAGTACTTAAGTTAAATTAGGTATTCATACTTTTTTAACTTAACATCAAATCAAACCAAACAAACCATTAAAAATAAAATACGTAAATCAAACTAAAAATAACAAACATCAAACATTAACTTAGTGGTGGGTTGTTGGGCGATAATTTGAGATAATTATATTTAACGCCGACTATGATTAATCAAAATGTCAAAAAACGTCTATTATAGCTATTAATAACAACTTATAAAACCGTTTAAAAACGATAGAAGGCAAATATAGAGTCTGACCAAGCTAACTTCACATTGATGTTACAATGAAAAAATGTGGAAACTACATATTACGAAATATAAGATTTCTAAGTTGTGTTTATAAGAACGCAAGTGTCGTATCGTAACCGTGATGCTGCTTAAAACATCTGACACAGATGATAAAGGCCTATTATTATTTAATATTATTATTTCTAATGAATGTTGTTCTTGGTACTTGGTAATGGTTGTTCTATAGCATACTTTTTCATGACAAAGTCTGTGCAGAGTTAACTTAGACGGACTCTAAGAATACCTAATAAATACTTTCATCTGAATAGAAGGGGCATGTGTGTCAGTTGGGAAAAAAGAAAATCGATTAAAACAAACTTATTTACGATTCTTCGCCGGTCTCTTGACCTTTAATACCGGTATTTTGCGTTGCATCACTGATAAGTAAGTGTGAATAGTCTGATTTCATAATATGCAAATGATTATTATACCTACGTGTATTTTAAGTTGACAGTAGGTTACATAGTTACTTAAGCAACCATCTAAAATCTGTAAACTGTACTACAAGTTATAAACACAGTGAAATGCCGTCATATTATAAGACACGTAACCACTAAAATAAAATAAATAAATAAATAAGCCTTTATTGCTGCTCTACAGTGATAAGAATGTTATGTATTTCTTTTCCGACGATTGGTTTTTGTAACAACAGCTTGTCTTTCGACAAAGGCCTCCTCTAAAGATTGCCATTTTTCCGTATCTCTTGCAAGTCTAATCCATCGTCACAAACCACTAAAATAAACATACATTAAGGCATTATTTAAATAGGTAACTATTAATAAATTTGGCTTCTCAAGATCTCTTCCATATGATATAACGTTAAATTGCTCAATAGGAAACGCCAACTAATAGTTGTTTAGAAGTAAATACCTATGACAAATACTAAAATCAACGGAGTACTATTTATGAGTTCGTTCGGAGTAGGATTTGCACGACGGATCTGAAATGTATGGGAAGATCCGCGGATCCAGATCCGGATAATTTCATACATTACAGATCCGGATTCCAAACCCTAGTTCGGAGGTTCAGGTGCTTCCAAGGACCATTAGTGGTCCGTAGAACCCTGGAGGCCAATCCAAACGTACTTAGTGATATCTGAATGATGTGATGTCATTTAATTAAATATCGCGCGTGCATTTCCCTCGTACTCGTCTGTACACGGATTGGCGTGAGCGTCGCATGGCCGAATGATAACTAAATGATATCATTTCGATGTCAAATGTAAGTTTAAATTGGCCTCCTGGTTAAGAACCCCTGACGGGGTGACCGCCAAAGGAAAAGTGATTTAGTGCGCTTCAGTACATAAAGTATTACATAATGTGCAAGTTATTATCGAAAATTAATGGATTAATGAAAATTAATCTGTACGGCTACCATCAGTTTGGCACTGACATAAACGCCATCGAGAACGTAATTAACTTTCTATACATCTCGCTCGTACCTACTCGCTTAAAAGTGGAAACGAGATGCATAGAAAGTAAATTACGTTCTCGATAGCGTATATGTCAGTTTTGACACTGTCAGTGACTCATAGTACGGGCTCTGAAATGTTTTTCATTGTCCTGTTGCTGTTTTATGTTATCGTTAAACTAATGAGTTTTGGCAGCTGGTATGCTGGTCTTCTTCTAGCCTATTAGTTTGGTGTCAAAAACGAATGGTTTGGTCTCGTTAGTATTTTGATTAATGTGGTTATAAGTACATAACTAATGGTAAAATATGTTTCTTTTAATATTTTACGAGCACATAGTTCTTAACATGTAACTTATTAGTTTGAAAATATACCTTCTATTTTCACAAAATCTTGCATCCAAAACAAATATGTGACGCCCCACGAGTAAAGGTACCTTATGGCGGTTGGCGCTTACGCTATTATTACCGCTCCAATACTATTGCGGTGCTATGCTACGCAAGCGCCAGCCGTCATAAGGTACCTTTTCCCGTGGAGAGTCACATATGGCATGTAATTTTTGCAGGTTGGTTTGCTAACATTTTCCATATGAAATGCTGTTATTTACATAGATTTGTAAACAAATCATCGGTTTTGCTAATATTGGTATATAAAAAAAAATATAAAAAAAAATAATGTCCCAGTTAAAATAAAAACGCTTTTAGGGCAGTTTTATTTTGTTAAATGAAATTTATCCTTATTTTGAAACTAAAATTAATATCAATCTTGTTATCATTTGCCAATTCCATCATTGTTTAAATACAAATAGTCTCATCCATCAATTACTACAATCATAAAGTAAAGTAATCAATTTTACTAAATTAATTAATTGCTAGTTGGGTAATTTAGATCTTATTAAGTTATTAGGATCAGGGGCCTTATCGTGATGTCTTATTGCGATTTTGTACGGTGCTACATAAGTCGCATAACTCCGTCCCTTAGGAATTCAGTTTAGGTCCTAAACAGAATCGCAATAAGATGGTAAGGCCCCAGGTAGGGTTTGCACGACGGATCTGAAATGTATGCCAAGATCCGCGGATCCGGATCCAGATCCGGATAATTTCATACATTTCGGATCCGGATTGCAAACCCTAGCCCCAGGTCAATGAGAACTTACTAATTTATAGGCATGTATATCGTGTTAATAAACCGTCTGAAACAGACGGGTTGCCCAAATGAAGTATAGCGTGACTCGAGGTATTTGGAGGAGATACCCAAATCGTTTATTTTATGGACGTCGAATCGTGATCATGGCGAATGGGATTCGATCTAAATAATAAAAAGATTCAAGTACCCTGACTGCTTAATGAAATTACATTGATTTGCATCTAAGTGGCATAATATAGTGCCTTAGAACATTAGAGCATAAAGCTAGTAATTTGTGTTTTTAAGTAACGAATTTTGAGAATGTAATCGGTTTTGGTTTTGAAGTGATTACAGTTTTTAGAGTTCTGATACATATGGTTACTTATTTCGCTTAGATACAACATATGCCTGTACTACATAACATAGCCTGTGGATGAATATAACTTTTGTGAAATATTGGAAGAAGTTTGGAAGCTTTTTGTGCACTTGCCCAAAACCTGCGTTCTGGCATTGAATATTTCAATATTCTTTTCATAAAAAAGTATGTTAAATGTAAAGTATGTTAAGTGTGTTAAATGTCAATTGCGCTGAAGCTCTAGGATTTAAAAAGGTCATAAAACGATTTTTCCTCAAGTTTTTTTCGCCCTAATAATGCTGAAAAAGCCCTATCTTATACAACATATACCTACCCTTATCATAGCAGTAATGTCACGGCCGGGCCCCGGGCCTACGCATTCGCTGTCAGCACGATCCTCACCTTTGCGCCCTTGTAAGCGTGGGAGCCTTGTAGTTTAATTAAAATAATAGTTACATTAACAATATACTTGATTGGGATCTGGGATTATTATAATTTACTCAAGAAAGTAATCATAAAAAACAATTATTATAATAACATGAAAATTAGGCCTTTATCTAGGAGTCTTAGACACAGTGTGTAGATCCGATGATCATTTTAAGGTCTACGTGCCGAGAAAAACGAATCGGTAAAAGCGAAATACGTGTCGTCTCTTCCCTTCTTTATGAAATCTGTTAAAATATATGTAGGTAACTATTTTACATTTCATGCCAACATGAGGGGTAGTAAACAAGTTTATGGCCCGCATTATGGAAAGCAGTGATCGCAACCTGTGGACGCTTAGCGACCTTTTCTGTACAACATACCACACGCTATAGCGACCACATCACAAAACTAACGCAACATACATTCCAGAATAAGTAGTTTTTAGTATCACTGGCCGGCCGGTCTTTTGTAAGCTGGAGGTAAGTACATTATAATTACTGATATGCCATCGAAAACTTTCCAAAATTGCGAAATTTTCACATGATAAAATTTCGGAAACTTCTCATACATATTTTTGTATGGCATATGAAATATTCCATTTCCAAAATGAAATTTTCTTTAATTTCCTACGATTTTTTTCCGATAATTTTTGAAACTTTTCGCAACTAGCATATCTGTAATTCTAATAGATTTACGCTACTTTGACAATGATAAAATTCCTATATCCCCAAACCTTCAACAATAATGTATTGTTAGATAGTAAACCTATACTCAATATTATAGTTAGGTAGCAGATATGAAAGTACAAGTAAGTCGGTATTTTAATGTTCTAGCGAAATGGGGGTTTAGATAATCGCCCGTAGGAACGACCGGTAATTGGAACTATCCAATAACTGTGCCGTGTCACGACACGACGGGTATACACGCGCTTTGCATCTTTTATGTACAATTTTGTAGAAGACTCGTAGAAGCGTCTAGTAGACTTTATGTCGTTGTAGTAAGGTTTAGAATTTAGAATAATCAGTCGATTGTGGTCGACTATGGGCATTTCTCAGGAGGGCCATATTTACGTGTCCGGGGCAAAAAGTTATTGAATTTACTGTTCAATAAATCTGAATTAATTCAGGCATGATCTTCAACATATATTCTGTCTGGGACACTATCAAACTAATTATTTATTATTTATATAATACATGAAAAAAATATCCAAATGCGAAAAATGATGTTCGGTGGGCGTGTCCCGCGCCCAGATTTATTGAAACAAAAAAATATTACTCAAGATGGGGCATTATATCGGAGTTATTATCGGTATTCACGCATAAGGTATTAGTTAACTGATCATATTCTTTATATCAAAATAATGTGTTAGCTCAACACATTGAATAAAATCAAATTTACGATGTGTCCCGGGCTACTGACTGATTTCGGTGTAATTTACAAACCATGTCGGTACTCTTACAAAGTTGTAGACCAGGAACTCAGTGGCTCAAACAAAGTATGCTTTAGTTGTGCCTTAACCGTTGAATAAAGTATAGGTGCAGTCACAGTATACTAAGGTAGTTTTTTAAATGTTTCTCTGTCATTCGGTGGGTTTGGTTCTATGTTTTTTTGAGATCGGTGGTGCAATTTTCTCCCACAGTTTTAGTGTTTTTATCGTTATGCAAGTTATTAAGAAGTCCTCGAAAGTACGTAAACCCATCATTATTACATCTCCTCTGTATCACTCATGCTATTTCTGTAATTGCTAAAAAGCGATTAATTTTGACATCACTGGTGTTGATTTCCTTGGTTTCAGTGGAGTTTTTGACCACCGATATCAAGAAAGTGATCACCGAATTCAAATCCTGCTTTGTAAACTAGTTTGTTGTACTTTATTTTCCAACTTATCACACCTAAAAAGTACAAGATATGTTTTATAAACGTAAAAATATGCTTGTACGTAAATTAAGTCATAGTATAGGTAAACAAAATCACTAGTTTAAAATGAGTAGTTTTTTTTTTCACAAGACGTATGTTGAAAATCGTAGACCCAATGTTTCTTTCTCTCTATTCGCTGTTGTCTTGATTTCTCTTCAAACCAATGGAGTATAATATGTGAATTTGTCCTCTGTATCACTTGAGGCCCTCCTACACCACGATACCTTGAACGTGTCAGCCAATTTAAATAAATGTAGTTAATTAGATCCCACTTCGTTTAAAATAACTTGTGTATTTACATACTATGCAAGGTGCACCCACAAAACAAGGGATTAAAAATAAAGTGGCCTTCTAATGTCGAGATCGCTTCAAAGGCACTGAACGTACCTACTGATCAATATTTCTAAAGCATAGCCATGAACACAAATTCAACATAGCCAATGTTTTAACAATCCTCAATGTCTGATGTATTTATGTCTAAATATCGGAGTTACAATTTAGCTCAAGTGTTTGAGGGTGCAGGAGATCATAATGAATAGGTGATTAGATCTTTAAGCATTAGTCAACAAATTCAAATAGTTTTAAATTGAGGGAATACACGCTTTAAAACTCTGTCATTCAAAAATACTACATATTTTTAAGTCTAGCAAAATACTTGTTTTCCGTATTGTTTACAGTGTTTTATAAGTGCATTAAATATTTTTGAGCATTTGAACACCACTCAAAAGTATCTTGTTTATCGGGTGTAGGTAACATAAATTTCTTTTTGATGAGTGTGCCGTTGGATTGTGTGAAACAAACATTTTCTTCTTCATGCCACTTAAGTATGTGCGAATTTGTGGTCGACATGTCTGGAACTCGTTTCGGGACCATACTTACTTCGCTTCGCCCTATTGTATGAGGATAGTCAATTAGTGTGGGATATCTTCTAGAGATGTTGTTTCATAAGCTGCAACTTGAGTCAGTAAAATATTGAGTAAACAAAGGTACTATCTATTAAATTTATGTAAGCTATGCGATATAATTAGCCTCGCTACATCACTTATCATCAAATAATAATGAAAAATATGAATAGATTATAATATAATTTAGATATAAAATTGAAGTGTGATTTCTGTGTAAGCAGTTTTGAATTCGGTGAGGCAAATTGATTTCAGTGCCTGCACATGATTTCGGTGTTTTTTAAATCTCAAATATCAAAAAACTATAAGGTTCTAATGGAGGCCTCCGCTACCAATATTTTTTATATTAAGGCTAGATTTTAGGAAATGAAGTCGTGTATCAAATAAGTAAAAAATAAAATTCGGCACCGAAGTCAGGCACCGAACGTCATCTCTGAGAATCGCCCCTATGTTGTTGTTGACACCTACAAGCTGAGCTACGGGTTAAAGTGAACGTCTTCCTACAACATTTTAGTTCAGCACGCAAATAAATTCCGAATTCAAACTGATCGGAATGTCACTCACGGTTGTTATGTGCGGTAAGGCAGTGAAGCAAAGCTAATTCAAACGTGGCTAGGTTAATATCCCATAGTGTGCGGCGTACCTGGTGCAATAACCTTTGAAGCTTTCCTTCTAATAGGTCGTTCAATATCACTAGGCTAACCTACGCCTATGTAGTTGTACATGCTGTGTATATTATACTCTGCTATGTTCAGCTAGCAGGCTTAGCTTTGTAGTATTAAGGTGCAAATGTAAAATGACACTATGTACCAAGTTACACATTGGTTACAATTACAATTACCTGTAAGTACATTAATATTTACGTATGCCATAGGTTACTAATAAGCTTCTAATATTTTGGAAATTGAACACACTAAAAAGAGGTAATCCTAACCTAACTTAACCTAACTATTAAAATCCATAAGCCCAAGTGCTCATTACATCAAAAAATCCATTCACAGTTTTTTTCATACCATCTGTAATGGCATTTTTATATACTTTTAAAACAATACTAGTCTATTTCACCGTTATTGACCCCAGGCCGTCTCGAATACAAATTCAATATATTTCTGGGTCTTTTTCGGTCATTGTTAGAACGTCCGCATTGAATAACTTGAATATTTTATGAAGTTGTTTTTCGAAACGTAATTATATCAAAGGTTAGGAGCGTTCAGTTATTTGCCCAAAAAAGAAAATTAGGTTCCTGCTTAAATATTAAATTTTATAAGACAAGGTCTAGTAATAGCTTACATGTAGAGGCTGGGAATAATTTGGCATGACGTACCGTACCTAAATGGCACGAGTAGCGCCTATTTGAAGAAATATGTATTATAGCTTTTTTAACGTTGGGGAAGTAGGTAATAAAAATAACGTTGTTATGTTTTGTGGCAAAAAAAAACTATAATTTTCATTTGTGCGAAGCATGTGAGAACAGATAACTCAACAGAGCATTAACATCTATAGGTAAGTAGATGTTTAGAAATGTTAATTTCTGCAAGATTTTTTATTTAGGTATTTCATAGACATTCAGCATCACATAATATGGTGCTCAGTGAAATTACGATACTCAGTTTTCCGGACCCCGGAACTGTTTTTACCAGGAAATTTCCTCCCGTCTTACGCATTGGCTTACACATATACATATGTAGTATATGTACCTACCTCTCGCGTCAAACGATGGTCCTTATAACAGTTCTGTTTTATACATAGGGTACCTAATAGTTGTCTTGTAAAATATTTTTAGTAATTTTTTGTAAGTTTAGCACATTTATTTATTTAGAAATGTAACGTTTAAGTGATAAAAATACGGTAAAATATTTCTTCAATTGTTTTACTAAGCACAAATAAAAGATAGAGTTTGTGCGGAAAGAGAAGAGTCGTGGAATGTATTAGGCCCCATAAATTCCACGACTCTTCTCTTTCCGCACAGACTCTACTTGAAGGAACTGTCATAGGGTGGTCCCTATCGAATGATGGTTCATTCGACGCGAAACGCGTGAGATATACCTAGTCTATTAGTCTCATAAAAATGGGTCTGATGTGTTGTATAATTGGCCCTTTAAATGTTCTATACATGACTAACAAACAAGCAAGTATGTTTAACTAATCGACATTTATAATTCACTACCGACCATACACTAGATATGTAAATCTATTCAGTAGTTTTCGAGTTTATCGCGAACATATATTCACACAAACAGACAGACGCGGCGGGGGACTTTGTTTTATAAGGTTATATTGAACAGGATTTGAAAGGTCAATTACAAAGTTCCGGGCATTAACCACATAAATTATTGTTTTTATTAAAGGACATTAAATCCTCCAAAATAAGCAAATAAAGCGAAATATGTTTACATTTCCAATAACTATGATTGCCATCGGTCATTAGTTAATTGTACACAAGTTTTTCCATTACCGGACATGGTCATTATGGGCGACATTAAATGTAAAAGGCAATTAGGTATAGCTACCTATAGCCTATAGTAATTACTCATTTATTAGAACTTGCCTTCCGAAAAGTTCAACCAGTATTATATGTATTTGGGTGATAAAACATGGTTAGAAGATGGCCGAACAAAAAAAGATACTAAAGTATTTTTTTAGCACAAAATGTCTCTCACAATTATTCGACGGTCGATACGGACGGAACGACGGACGACGGATGGGACGGTCTTTCTCGGTTCCAGCATAACACGCTAGACCGGGCCGTGTCCGGACCGGAGCTTCCGGAGCTTCGTTTTCTATGGAAAGTGATCACCGATCAGCCGTCATAGAAAATGACATGTCGGGCGCCACGATCCGGGCCCGGCGCGGTCTAGCGTGAGTCATCCGTAAGAAACGAAAATAAAATTGTACAGCTATTTGCTTCTGTTAATGAGTATTATTGTACCTAAATATTTTTCAAGGATCATGAATTAAGAAATATGAAGCTAAGTGAGACAGTGGCATAATATGTGCGAAAGCCGCGAAAGCTCAACACCAACTCCACTCCAAATCCAAGGTCAACCTACAAGCCCCATCTCATGAAAATATATGGACCTGAACTTTTACAACAGAGACATGTTTAGATATTTACGAGTCCCATGCCCGCGATGTACAAACATCTGATGCTGATTCTGGCAACTGTTAAAATAACATTTACATATGTTTCATCTCACGTCCTTTTCCCGCCCTACCCCCAAAATAACCTGCGGTCAAAACTCGTGTAAATCTGTTGTTTGCACGTTCCAGTCGCACGTAAACATTTACAAACTAATTTCGTTCGGAACTTGTTTTATCTCGGTGAACTCATGGTATAAGAATGTTATTGTCCATTCCACGAATTGTTATTAAACATCTAAATTAATAATTTTTCACCAAATTTTGAATCTTAGTCGCAAATCTTCTGTTTCACATTTGTATGGAATAAAAGAATAAATAATAAATTCGTCACTTTGGGTGATCGCCAGAGCAGGGGTTAATTTCTCATACGATATTATATTATTTTCGGAATAAGATAAGAAGTAAATTTTGACAGTTATGAATTTACCCTTATACCTATATGAAGCTAAGGCTATTTTAGTTAAACGGTTAGCTTCATATAAAGATCAATTGTCACCACAGATTGTCACACTGTTAAAATTTACTTCTTACTTACTTTGACTATAAAAAATATAGTGCTTCGTTGACATGGAATCTCATACGATTTGACAGTTCGTGATAATATCGCTCTGGATATGGGCTCCATATTAATCATATTATTTAAGGCGGTATAATGTAAGTGTAACGATGAAATATTTACTTAGTTATATGCTATTTTGCTAAGTAGTTGAGAAAGAACATACCCTTGGCCCCTATTTCACCACGGTGACAGGTGCGACAATTGTCGACATCACTGTTGCTGACGTCACAGGCCTCCATAGACTACGGTAACCGCTTACCATCGGACGGGCGGTGTGCTTGTTTGCCACCAACATATTAATTTTAAAAATACTCCATTATATCGCCAATAAATAAGTACTTATTTTGCGAAGCTAATGACAATTGTCACAAGAAACACGACAATTGTCACGAAATTCCGACACAGAACTCATTTTCTGTCAAGAATTACCGAAAGTTCTATTAAATCGTGTGACAATTGTCATCATCATCATCATAAACTTCGAAAGAGAAATACCTGTTTTTTGCCGATTTAATAAAGTTTTTTTAAATAATACAATGATGGTGGGAAACAGGAATACGGCCCGCCCGACGGTAAGCGGTAACCGTAGCTCATGGATGCCTGTGACGTCAGCAACAGAGACATTTGTCAAATTGTCGCACCTGTCGCTGTGGTGAAATAGGGGCCGGTCGTCTGTAGTTTCAGTTATCGAGTCGGCAAACAAGTTAGGCCATCAATCATAATGTAATTAGGTAAGTGTGTTTCAGAAGTACCTACTCATGTTAAGCAATTCCTAAACATGTTTTAATATATGTTTAGCATGTAGGTATTCTTTGGGTAATTGTGTAATTTTGCTGGGCCCTCCCGTACCAGTAGCTTAGAAAAGTAGATTAGTACACATTATTAAACATATATCGTTGGGTAAACTCAGACAATTACCTATCACGCACATATCCGTGATATCCAATTTCATGTCTCGTGGAAGTCGTGGATTTCCACGAGTAAATTTCATTCACTTAAATTAGACCTTACAGCATGGGAACAAGTTTTGTCCTCATCCCATTGCAAAAAGTTAAAAGAACATGGTGAGTCAGAAAGGAGAAATATAAATTCATTATCAAGTTTTGGAAAAAATCTTAAATTAACCTCATCAACAAATGGTTTTACGTGCTGTCGAACATTTAGTTACGTTCGCAAACCTTATACTTAAACATTTAATTTTGTACAAACTAACACTGAACATGTACTAAATTCAACACATCTCTACACATACACAAGTCAACGAATAACGAATATAATAGTTTTGAACGGACACCCATAACTTTCCTGTTGCAACATGCGCCCTTATGAATTTGAAACGTTAAAGAATAGGATACGATAAAGGATTAATAAAGAAACGGGCAGTGTTGGCCGAATGTTAATTGCAATTGACCATTTAACCAGTACAAATTGATCCGTAAATCGTAACGGACGATTACTGTTTACGGTTCAATTTATAATGGCTGATGGTCAAGAAAAGTCAATTGCATTAAAGTTTCGCCCAACACTGGAATCGGGACTATTATAATATTTTTTTTTGTGGTAAGGGAGCGTTCAAGATTACGTAACGCAATTTTTGGACATTTTTGACCGCCCCTCCGCTCCCCCCATGTAACGCGCCGTAACGTTTTTCTGTGACCACCACCAACCACCAAGTGACAATTTTTTACCTAAAGGCCACAATTATGTGGCGCAAAGTACCGTAAAGTGGCGAAAAGTTCTGAAGGATTAAAAAACAATGTTACGTAATGCGTAGTTCAAATGGAATTATTTTCCAAAAGGTTATTACTGTGTCGTTTGAATATTAGCAAAATAGGTATCAAAAAAATCTCATATTCATTTATATCTTTTTAGTTCAATTTAGAAAGCAAAAAATGTATGGTACCTAGTATTAAATTCATAAGAGCCCGCACACAGGAGGTTATAGGGTCCAATCTCATTGACCAACTTGCCCAGCTACTACTATAACCCTTTCACCGGCCAAGTGTAAAGCGAGGTCGTTGTGTCAGCGTCGCAGGTGTAGAACAATCGTGCAGAGTCGTCTTCAGACCGTTAGGGGGTTAGGAGTGCAATTTTGAGACCGGGAACTTAGTTATATTATAAATTATAAAGTTAATATAAAAAATATAAATCATATATTTCTATCTGTATATTGAAATAAGATGACATGGTAGATATTATTCCTCGTTTATTCCCTACTGACTGTTAAATAAATATGTAAGTCCCTTGTAATGATTTCTTGGATAATTACGAGTGTATTTACGTTTAAAATTCTGACATCTTCTAAGCCAAAAAAGTGAAGGTGAGAATATTTCGTTTTATGGCGGAATTGTTAAGCCTAACTGAACTAATTTTCGAAAAATATCAGTGTCAAATTGAATGGAATAGCTACTGCAATGTTGTCATGATTGTCACACAACAATCACAACCATAGTATAGTTAATTAACCTATAACTAAGTTCCGTAGTCCGAACGTATGTAAAATTGCCCCCGACTGTTCAGGTCTGTCAGTAAAGCGTGGGTGCAGGGGCTATATTCCACAAGTTTAAACGACACTTCGTGATATGCCAGATAGACTTTCACTCTAAAAAATCTATAGGTCCATCACTTGCTTAAACTTTTTTGTGATGGTCATGTCATGAACTGCTGTTAAAACAAGTCGAATCGAGCCCCAAGTGTAGCGTCGGATTGGGTGGTTCACATCGATATGTCATAAAGTGTCATTCAATAGAACTTGCGAACTATGTAAACAAAACTTACTAGTAATTTGACATTCAGTGTCAATTTTAGTATGGCGGTTTGTTTACATAGTTAGCAATTTCTATTGAATGACATTTTACGTATGTATGTTACCTGTGTCCGTGACAACGATGGACCCGCGTATGCGGGCATGTAATACGAGCCATTTATTTTATAGAAGTTACTCTGGAAAAGAAGAAGTTTGCTGTATCGAAAAAAGATTTCATCGTAGTGTTTCACAAAAAAGTGTACCTGCTTATTGTTCTAATCGACAACACAACACACAAATATTTCAAATCTTTGAAAAAATAGTATAATGTAAAATGTAAGTAGGTAGAGTTAGACCAAGATAATTCTGAAACGATTATGATAGCACAGACTGTGCATGTGATTTATACGTCATAATTTCATAGAACTAAGACGTTTTAAAAAATAAGACTTGCACAGTCTGGTCAATCAAAATAACTCTACATATTTTAGAACGCCTTTAAAGAGAGATAAAGGGTTATGTTAGTTATGTAGAGGTATTTTCGTTCAGTTTTCACGGATAATTAAGTATTAACATTGTTGCTTTGAAACAAAACCAAGTTGACATATTAACTGGTATCAACCTGACCTAGACTATCTACAGACAACCGACATTTGTAGTTTCGTAGGTCCACCACTAACGGTCGCTCGCCAGCTGGGTCCATTCCGTTACCATAAAAACCACGTAAAAAGGTCCCGTACGTTTAACGGTTGAAGAAAAAACGCCACAAAGCGGTTCTGCGGTGTAAGAATTGACCTAGCAACTATGGAAATTAGATTACTACGCTAAATTTATTCACAGATCTAGGTTAGGTAAATTGCCCTTTTTCTGACTGAGGACATTGAAGCATTTTTACTTCGGAAGCGCATATGATTTATACCTATAACGCTTCTGAAGTAATGTGTTCTTACTGTACCGAAGCTGTACCTAGATACAAAACAAATCGGCCTTCCTTTCCGAACACAACGTATTGGGGCGTTTTTTTTTTTTGTTGTCCCCTACACTTTCTTTTCAAATTTGGGATTTTTTTATGTTATTTCTACTCAGAATCACGAGCTCTTTCTATCCTAATAGGAGAAAAAAAGTGTCCTAAGGTTTTTATTTCCATTACGTCACCATTTTTCATAGACTTTGTATGGCGATCGCGGAATGGAAAGATCGAAAAATGTATGGAAATTTTGGGACACTTTTTTTCTCCTATTAGGATAGAAAGAGCTCGTGATTCTGAGTAGAAATAACATAAAAAAAAACTAATTTGAAAAAAAAGTGTAGGGGACAATAAAAAAACGCCCATTGGGCCGATTAATAAAATTGTAAAGGGTGAAGGCGCACATCCCCGCCCTACCTTACTTCTAATCGGGAAACATTCAAGAACAGAATGATTATGACTAAAGAACACAGTGTGTTGGTATCTTACCTCTTGATAGAAGACTCGTTTAGAGTTATAGGTGAGGTTGTACTGCTGGTCAGCGACCATCAGGAGGATGGTGAAAGGCAGCAGGAAGGCGGCCGCGGCCAGGAAGGCCACGCACCTCCCCAGCCGCATCATGCTCACATTCCTTCGACCCATTCTCTTCTACTTTTCCTCTACTTCACGCAGCTCCTCATTACAGGGCGGGACGCTTTGTAACACTTCATTCGGACAGTTGGAGCTTTGAGGTTGATATAGGCGAGTGTTCTGTAACAAGAAAGAGGTGGTTGAAGCTCTCTTTGGTTTTTATATTATCATCAATATCTGGGAGACCGAGCTTTGTTCGGAAAATATATCAAAATTCAATAATGCGCGTTTTACCAGAAATAAGACCTAGCTAGATCGACTTTTCGGCCCCGAAAATAGCAAATTTCATCGAAATCGTTAGAGCCATTTCCGAGATCCTTAATATATATATATACATATACTTATATATATATATATAAATAAATAAAGAAGAATTGCTCGTTTAAAGGTATAAGATTATTATTATACCTAATAATAATCTTATACCTTTAAATGCAAGAGTAGGTACCCCTACTCTTGCATAAATCTACAATGTAAAAGTTTAAAAAAATGTTACCATTCAGGTATAAGTAGTTGCTTAAAAATCGATACAATTAGCTAGGTATGGACAAGTCAAAGTATATTTATGAAAATAGCTACTGTCATTTGTGTGAGTCATGTTTAATCCATCTACCTACCTACATGTTTTCGGTTTTCAAAATGTAGGTACTTAATTGCAAATTTAGCTTTGCCAGTCTATTTTTAGTACCTAATTGAATGATGACTATGCAACTAATTTGTCACCAAATAATGATGCAAGGTCGGTAGTCACGGATGTTGTAAAAGGGAACCAATTTACTTGTTTTGAGGTTGTTATTACGCCGACGTAATTACTTGATTAAACCATCATTACTTTTGCATTACGGTGAGACTAGTATTAGCAATATTATATATAGACTCAAGCAAGCGTGAAAAACGAAAATCATGGGTCTCTATCGCTCGAAATTCGAATATACAAATGCGATAGAGAGGCTGATAACCATTTTAGATTTTTCTATATTGGCGGTAGGCCCTCAGTATGGATATGATGGTCGTTCTTGTCTACGTGACAGTGTGATAAAACGGTATCCGGCACTTTCAATCGCGCGGTGTTAAAAAGTGACGGATGTTTTGTCACGTGGATAAAGCTATTCATAATAGGCCTGCAGGACCGGACGCGTCAAAATTCCAAGGCCAATGAGTCATTTGGTAAAACTGTGAGAACCTTTGATGAGCTCATTTTTGGACACTTGAGTATGGTATTTGCATGTTATCATGTTAAACAAGACAAAGCGTTTAACAAAGGCCAATGAGAACATGTCAAGTTATTAAAAAGGGATGTAGTTCAATTCAATGATAAAACTTCCGGTGCTATATAGCTATGTACTTAACTTCGAGTCGTTTTTAAGTGCTTGACACTACTATTGGAGCGTGTTCACATTGTCGGATGTCCGATACGACCGCAAAGAGTTAGAGTGTGAAGGAGCCCCTCTTGTTTGATTATTTAAAAGTGCATTGTTCGAAATATAAGTTTGGCCCAGAAATAAAGGACTTACTTAGGAGGAGGTCATAGCCTCATAGGGCACTCGCTCGCAGCTGCCTGTCACCTGACATCCAATATCGGACAATGTGTGTTTGTGTTTACATTTTTTACTGTGCAATAAAGTTTAAATAAATAAATGTGTAAAAGCTCTTTGTCGGCGCAATTTTTTTTTAACAATTTTATTAGATAATAAGGGCCACCCCATACTATAGCGTCTTCCTAAATCGCTGCGCAGTTGCGCCAACGCGCCGTTGCGTCGAGCAGCAACCATAGAGTTGGCTAGACTCCGATCTTAAAAGTGACAGAGTTTCAATTATTAGAATTAGGGTGTCAAACATTAGGGCGATTACCTTGCCTACTGTCAAAGATCCGTTTAGTCTCCGTTACATAAACGATAGTTTCCAGCGAGTGCACTTTCGTTACACGGTTGTAAGTACATTACTAAAATGACATTTAAGTGGTGTTGAATTGAAATGTGTTTTTTCTACTCCAGCACTTAAATGTGTCAATTAAATGACTGACAGTGATATCTAAAGCAATGTCATTTGAATGCTTTGTCTATAGGCTCATAAGATGACTGCTAGCAGTCATCTTATGAGTATAATACAACTGCTTTATTTTTTTTAAAGATACAAGTTCCGATCATCTTGATTGAAAGAGGTATGTTTTCATTTACAATAATAACTCTTTTTTTTTTTAAATAATAACTCAACTTTTTTTAAATAATAACTCTTTTTTTTTAATAATAACTCTTTTTTTTTAATAATAACTTTTTTTTTTTTGCTGCAGCTGTCATAGAAAAAGTAATGTATGCAACAGCTCATAATTGGTTCTTAAAATTCTCGGGTCTTTTTTTACAAAACTCGACTACGTCTCGTTTTGTAACTTCGACCCTTGAATTTTAAGAACCCTTATTATATCACTGTTGCATAAACTACTATTTTACGTCTACTACTCGTAGGAGTGTATTAAAATATGCACACGTAAAACGGTGACATTTAAGCGCGTGTTTTGTTATAACTTCAATATAGGTACGAGTAGATAAAATTAATAACAGGATGTTGACACTAGGTATTATCGTCATTTTAGTTGTCCATTTGGTATTGTAATCCTTTGGACAAAATATATATTTCACAGACACAATCTAACGTAGGTTAATAGGTTTGTAATATTCCTACAGTCAGTTTATAATTTAAGACGAAAGTGGAGAACCCGCGCGAAATCGCCTTTTCATACAAACGTAGTCCTCAATGTCCTCATTTTCCTCTCTGGATTTTTTAACATTAGGTATTGAAAATATTTTGACACAATTTATTACAGCTATGCCCTTACGTTTAATTTTTTCGAATTTTTATTTATTGTAAGAGTTAAGAGCGTTTCAATTTTTTTATAATAATCAAAAAATCGAAAAAACTCAAATGCAGGTGTATATTCTACATAACTTATGGTTATTCTACATCAAATTATGCAAAAACATTTTCTATTATGTCAATATCCAGAGGAAAATGATGGCCGAGCCCTTTCCTCTAAATCTGTTTATTTTACCACTTATCCACTCGGTCGCGTATGTTTTTTGTAGCCGCAAATGACCAAGTCACGTCCAAAGTTCGCCAGATCGTGACCGAGAGAGAAGGCAAGCACAAATGCGATGCAAGATGCTCGATTGGTAAAATGTCTATAATGGTTAGAAAAACAATGTTCGCAAACAAGTCGATAGGAAGTAATTTGTGGTGGTCATACTGGTCATTAGTCAAAAGGGCAATAAATATTCATCCGCGCTTTCTACACTCAATAGCAAATAAAATGGGGCATTTTGTATGGAAGCTTGCCCAGTTTTTAGTGGATCGATCGGGATCGCACTCAATATGAATCGGGCTTCAATTTTCTACATGTACCTATAGGCCTAGCACATGATTGGCGCGACAGTATCTCGCGGTGAGATAAACTACCCGTCTTTTTTTACCTACCTACGTTAATTAGAGGGACGGGTAGTCTATCTCGCGAGATACTGTCGCGCCAATGATGTGCTAGCCCGGCTAGTACAATTATAATTGAAGAAATAATAACCGTGATGGTATCATTAAACAATAAATAAAGCACAAAATAGTGTACTTCCGTTTGATAATTACAGGAAACAGCGACGAGAGGTTCGCGTGAGCGTCGCATACAGCACCATAAACTATACTTAACTGCAATTTAAATGGGTCAATTTCTATGGATATGTCTAAACAACTTGAGCCGTTTACATTGCTCTTGGGTATAGGCTCAACACAGCTCTATTGTTAGCACCAGGGGTCTTACCATGATGTCCTTATTGCGGTTATATAAATTATATACCTCCATCCTTTAGCGATTTAATTTAGGTCTAGGATTTAGGTCCTAAACAGAATCGCAATAAGGACATCATGGTAAGGCCCCAAGTCTAATTATTGTAACCCTTCATTTGTCAACATCAATTATATTATTATTCAGTTTAGACATTCACAATACCTATAGATTCTATTCGTTACCTATCTATTTAATTTTAAGTACAGAGATAATAAATTATTGACATGATTATTGATTACAAATTGATTTCATTTTGTAGCGAAATTAGGCATACCTACATTTATGTGAATACTGAATACTTACTTTTATTTTTTACAGTTTTTAAATGCGTATTTCGACAGTTAAATTATTTACCTACCAAAATATTTCAAGAGAAACGTGTATGTCAAGATGACCTCTTGGTCGCAGTCCAAACAGATGGTCGCATCAAACTCAACTGACACAAAGCTGGAAAAGCATCATCGACGAGAAATTTATCTCCCATCGGAGGAATCACGACCCTCAGTAATAAGGAATCAGCCATACTCGAACTTTAGATACGTCAAATATTAGATATCTATTAGACATCACCAAGATATGTCAGTGTCAAACAAGTGTCAAAAGTGACGTTTCTTCAAACAAAAACATAGATTTCTAATAGATATCTAGTTCAAAATCCGAATCGGGCCCTTGAGATACGATGCTTTAAGATAAAAACTGTCCATCTTGTTGATTGTTATGGTCTCTCCAAACGTTTCCGATAATCGCATGCGATTTGGATATAATGCGGCTTTTGGTCTATCGATTGAAGTGGTTGGCTACTTAGTCAGCTATTTTCTAAAATCACGCGCCATTTGTTGGAAGGTCTGTAGAAGCCTTAACAACCGACACATTTGAAGATTTCAACATGCGGCAGCTGGTATACTTTTATTATTAAGCACAGGGACTCAGACATTAGCGCTTCGGCAACGTCCAAACTTACAAAAACGCACGCGAGATGCTTGCTTAATATACAAATAGGTCCTTAGTTACCAATTATCACCTCATTTGTGTTACGTTTACCTGGTTCACGAGACTTTACCTAACAAGTTAGCTCAATTAAAACTTTTAGTTGTATATGCGTTCATTCGTAGGTATTTAGATGACAGTTTAGCAACCGATATATTGAAAAGTAACCTGGCAGCGACTTTATCTACTTAAAAATCATTAAAACTTTTCATTCGATTTAACCTCACCTTGGGGTTGAATCATAAATGGGTTGAATTAAAAAAAACTATTAGTGGAGCTTTACAATATTTGAAGAATATATTATGTTTTAACGGTTTATGATGTGAATTTTCTGTCAATTCAGCAATTTCGCCACATATCGACGAATACAGCAAAAAATTGAAACTTTTAGTATACAAAAATCTAAACAACTCCTAGGAGTACCTAGTCAAGCAATATTTCATTATGGATAGCCATGCCACGCCTGGTTCCGTTATGTCTAGACCACCCTTAGGGCTATTTAGACGGCGCGCGAACTCGCATGTGATTTTAGTTACATTGCGGACTGTTGGTTACGTCAAATTCAACCGACCGATCAAAACCCGCAATTTAATGAAACTCGCATGCGTGTTCTCGCATCGTTTATATGAGCCCTTATTCCCGAACCGCTGACTCACCCTGACTTCTCGCCAAATAAAACTTGATAAAGTAACGTCAGGTGTAATGGGGCGTGACACAGTGGAGCTAAAAGCGCCGCAAGACATATGCAAATCTGATGACAAACGACCGTGTGGGAGCCGTGACGCAAGATCGAAGTCTGTCCATTAGTGGAGTTCGGTTAATTAGAGATGCCCCGAATAGTGGTTTTGGCCGAATACCGAATATTCGGCATGACATGCGAACATTGTGAGTCGCAATTATTATGAAAACTGTTCGCCAACAAAACACAACGTTTGCTAAGATATATTTTTTGTAAAACATAACTAATTAATGTAGTTAGAGTCAATCAAATCAGACCCATGATAAAAATAAAATATTTCATAATCAACAAATTCTTAAAAAAGGGTCTTCCTATTTATCTAACAACTTTCCAATAATACATTTTAAATAATACATTGGAAATTTTTGGCATTTTTTTGTGTAATTTTTCTTTTTATGTAGGGGCAACAGATATTCGGTATTCGGCCGAATAGTAGGCAACATTCGACCGAATAGCGAATATTCGGCAAAATGGCCGAATAGGCCGAATACCGAATAGTTGCCGAATATTTGTGGCATCTCTAATCATAATGGTAAACCTTGGTTACTTTGAGTTTTATGTGAATCTTTAGCTGCGGGTGAACCTTACGTACATAGAACACCTAATTTTAAGAGAGGGCTAATGCAAAATTGTTTTTTTTTTTATATTTAATGTTAATACGCTTTAATTTAACACACGCGGCCCTTTGGAGGTATAAATATTTATATATCACCAATAATTAAAATAACCCTTAACATGACTAAAGAGCTGGCAGCTTCCTTACTTAACGAATAATCATTGCAATTTAGCGAGGAAATGCTGCCAGTATCTTTGGCACTATGCCCCAGGGATGCCTTTAGATATAGATTTTTTGTTTTTTAAGTAGTCGTTTTAGTTTTGTAGGTATGTAGTTTTAAATTAAGGTTACCTACTTTTAATTGTTAGTTTTTACCCTTGACAGTTATTTAATTCTCTCGAGGATTTAAACATACAAAAAAACTTGTACCTACCTTGTCGACATACATACAAATACATACATACAAATCTGTTCATCATCATCATAATGTTATAATTGACCATTAACCAAACATTGATAATGATAACATCGGTAATGGTAGTTATGTTACCTTTGATTTACTAAATCACGGTTTTTAATATTTAATGGGAAAAGATTTTAATATCCAAATCTAATTGTCTTCTGTTTTATATTATTCTGCAACAAAAAAATAGAAAGAAAATAACAAAAAAGCGCTTTCAGGAGAATATCCATTAACAGTATCCAGAAAATTAAACAATTGTCATATAATCTTCATATGTACGTTGGTTTTTGTTGATCTGTATCACTTACAATCATTTAAATTTATATTCGATTAAAACTCAATACATTTTTTAATTTTTTTGCTGATACCGAAAGCAGTTACTAGCGTTACTATCTGACCATCGTGTGTCAGTGATACTCTGTATCTCAGTATCCCTATGTAGGACATAAAAGTGATAACGCTTAGCGGTACATTAACAGTACCAATGTCACGTATCCCGTATCATGTCGTGTCAAAGTGACAAACTGCGCCGCTAATAGGCGGCGAGAATTTCCCACTTAAATACCATTATTCTCCTCCTCAAATTAAAAAAAGTCTATTCATTATGTACCTTCCTATGTACATATGACTCTTTACATGAATACAATGCCATTGTGATCTATTTATGGAACAGTAAATGGAACTAAGTGAGTAAACCTACGATTTTAAAATGGACGCGAATTGATAATTTCGTGATACAAAATGGACGTAACTGATTACTTCCTGTCATTATTTGGCGGAAGCTTTTACAGTTCGTTTTGTTAAAATTATTAAGAATGATATTTTGTCATCAGGTTCGTAACCCCAGACACATAGATAGAACAAACATATATAATAAATTAAATTAAGGTAAACGTTGTCTCAAGGGATATTATGTGCGTATATTTTAATCAAGATCCCTATTTCAAGGATTTACCTATAGTTAGCTGTCGCCTTGAGTAAGAACATCACGAATTTTATTAGATAGCTACAATGAAAAACATCCCATGACAAAGTCACTCTGTTATCTAATCTAATACCTTTAAACGAGCAATTCTTGTTTATTTATTTATTTATTTATATATATATAGGTATATATATATTTCGGCGATCTCGGAAACGGCTCTAACGATTTCGATGAAATTTGGTATATAGGGGTTTTCGGGGGCGAAAAATCAATCTAGCATGGTCTTATCTCTGGGAAAACGCTGGTTTTTGAGTTTTTATATGTTTTCCGAGCAAAGCTCGATCTCCCAGATATTAAGAAGTAAAATGAGTCCTGTCGAGTCTCTTGCCCGGTATCTTCTCGGAGTAGAGTGAAAGATGAAACAGGGAGAAGATATTTATAAGCACATTCATTGTAAGATATAAAAAAAATCCCTATGTGTTTTAATTATAAGAAACCTCTGTGATAAACAATATGTTGGAGTACTCAATTATCAGCTTTAAGTTCTCAAAGACCGCCCGACCTTACTGACAGGACGGTAACGGTGACATCACCGCCATGTAACGAAAGGTCATTAAAAGCTCTTGAATAGATGTTTGTTTTGAATGCAATCAGTTCGGAATAGTTTAGTTTATTTTGTAGCATTCAGCGCGCAACCTTGGCGATAAAACAGTCCACGCCGACACGCGCCAGCTGGAAAACATAGATATCGGACGTTTTGGGAGTTATAATATTTATTTGAAAATAATTGGTAAAATATCGGAGAAAAAATGTTTTTTAACTTTCCCTCAAATGATTTTTGTCTACTTACATCAAAATTATAGCCGGGCTAGCACTCTAGCACATGATTGGCGCGACAGTATATCTCGCGGCGAGGTAGACAGACACCCGTCCCCACAGTTTGAAAAAGACTGGTAGTTTATCTCTCCGCGAAATATTGTCGCGCCAATCATGTGCTAGGGGTGCAGTCATATATATATTAGCCTACCTTACAGTCATACATATATATATATATATATATGTGTGTCACAATAAATATTAGCCTACCTATATTAGTAGGTATATGTATATCTGGAAAGCATTTTTTTTTTTTCATTTATCTACTATCATTTTTTGAAAAGCATCTTTAATACAACACTGTACTGTAGCCAAGTTTACCAAGCTACATAATTACATATGCTAGAACTCAACTAACCTAATTGGTCTGAGAAGTCAACAAGCGTGCTAAGAGTGCTGCCAACTAGCTGGGATAGCATCAAGAGCGTTAAGCTTTTCAGCCCTTGCCAAGAGCTGTAAAAAACGAATACAGCAAATCAACTCAGAAATACGTATATAAGTAGGTCAAACGGAGATTTAAAATAGTTATTTACAGTACATATGGGGCTACTTTTCCGCACTAGTGCGTAAAATAGCACTATTCGTGCGTATGTCGAAACTTTAAAGTGCCATATGTACTGTAAAACGTTGTTCGATACACGTGCGAATAGGTAATTCGCAACTCGTGTCGATTTAAAACACTCCCTTCGGTCGTGTTTTAATTTATCGCCACTCGTTTCGAATTTCCTGTTTTTCGCACTTGTATCGAAATAATTATTTTCGAAGTTTTACAGTACATATGGCACTTTAAAGTTTCGACATACGCACGAAAAGTGCTATTTTACGCACTAGTGCGGAAAAGTAGCCCCATGTGTACTGTAAAGGAAATTTACGCTAATTTCCTGTTCATTGAGAAATCAATTTCCCATTCCATTTTTCCTACACTTCGTACAACCGTAAGTAACATTAGTAAATTTAAAAAAAAAAACAGATGAGGGTTCAAAACCCCAAGTAATCCCTAATAAGTCGGGGATCTTAGCCACACCATAATAATTGAATTGTAATCTCTCGTTCCTTCATTTTCAGAATTGAGAATATACGCAACGCGAGTGTTTCCTGCGGACCAACATATTAGTAAACGATTTGGGAACATAAAAACATAAAACTTAATGTAAGATAGAATGAATTGCATGCTAGCTTATATTGAAAATATTGTAATATTTTAATTTATGCTACACCGATCTGGTAAATTTGTATTGAGACAATACGACATGTAAAATGGTACCATCTTTTTGTTTACAACATACAATTTATGGCAAATAAATAAATGAAATAAAATGAAATCAATAGGTAAGTAGGTTAGGTTCGTTAGGTAGCTTGAGAGGGCCTTACAGAGAGAGGGCCGTACTTACGTACGAATTCACAAGTGCGACAGAGAGGCAACACGTCGAACGTGATTCGCGGTAGGCCCTCTGATGCCCGAAGGGCAAACCGCTCAGAAATAGGAGCCCCTCCGTCTAGTTATGTTGCGAAGGAAATGTTTTTTTTAAAAGAAACAGTAGACGAACTCCAGATTTGATGGAGACCCCAGCGTTCTTCATAGTCTGTTGTTGTTATGTCAGGCAGCGCCACGAGTGTTAAAAATGGGAACTAAAAACTATCAAAGCGGCGGCTAATGACTCGCTGTATTACACGGCTAGCCGTGTTGAAGAACGTATGGCGCCGAATACATTCCGGCGGATTCTCAATCAGCCGCATTCAATCCGGCTAATCGTTAAGCCGCCGCATTTCAAAACGCCCCTGTTTTTGAAAACGGCTAGCCTTAATACAGCGGATTATACGATCCGACTGCGACACACATACAAAGTGCGCTCGAGCAACGCACACATAGACACTGCTCACGGACACGATATCTCGGACCGGTTGGGACCAGTGCGAGCGCGAGTGCCATCCGCTTGAGACACGCGTCTGTGAACTTTTTTGTGCAATAATGGAGAAACAAAATAAAAGTTATTATAACTGTTCAGTGGACGGTTGTTTAAATTCAACATTAAACGGTGAATTGTCGTTTTTTAAGCTACCAGTGGTTTCAGAGAGGTAAGTAGGTACATGCTTGTATTTCGATGGTTCGTGTTAACGTTAAGAACAGTTAGGTAGGCAGGTAAACACCCCGCCCCGGCCCCCGAAGAATATATCTAAGACCGATTTATATAGGTAATATTTTCCTATTTTAAATCAGTATAAACGAAGTAGGTAACAAAATTTTTGTAAGGTAAATTCACGCCATTGCCAATCCAATACCACCTTTAGCAAGAGATCTTAGGTCCACCACCTTGTATTTTGGAGACAAAGCAAACCGCTTGGAACAGGTGTTCCTGGGGGTGATCTGAGCTGATTTCGCCCGGTTGCCGAGAGGTCCCACCTAGCAGGTGGGCAGGGGAGGGGGGGGGGGGAAAAGTGCCTCCTGCGCGCCTCACTCTAAATTTTATATCTGCATACATCTAGCAACTATATCAAGTTTGGTGACTTTTTCGTGTAATTCGAGGATAAGGAATTCATTTCTGTGACTAAATTTTCACTCACCCATACAAAAAATACGAGAAATTCAAAATTCAAAAAAAATCTTTACACTTTTTTTTTCGAAAATCCTCTACAGAATTAAAAGTATTAGGATTTGCTCTAGAAAAAAAATACCTGTGAATAGCCCAGTTATTCTACTATATATAATAGTAAACTTGTCAAACATTTTTTGTTTATAACCCTGTTAAAAAAATATTTTGTGTCGCGCGGCGTACCTGCATTGTAAGAGCGGTAAGCAGCTTTTAGGATTTTTAAGTATGTTTAGATGATTTCTGATAAGTTTGTTATGCTTCTGGTTGTAGATAACATTAATAAATTACTTCTGGACTTGATATATATACACATACAATTTAATTTTTTTTAAGAAGCAGAAATGTCTGCGACCGATGCTATTATGCTCAGAATAAATTAAAAATTGGAAAAAAATACTAAAAAATACGCCGTGAGTTCAAGTCTCACCAAAGACAGTAATTTTTCCACTTTTAAATAAAGATGTTGGGAACACTTTCGCCAGTAGAGTTATTATAATTGTGATAAAATTAACATATTTAGTTAGGATATGTCAGACAAAAAATGCACATAGGTCCGTGCAAATGTGCAGTCAAGCGGGAGTCGGACTTAATAGACGGAACCCTTGGAACGCGAGTCCGACTCGCACTTGGCCGGTTTTTTAATGCAGTTGCACCTCCCTGTGCATTTTGTTTTGCAGCGGCAACGAATAAGCTCTAAACAAGCAGCAGCCGCCGTAGGTAGGCTTGTCCATATGGGCTCTCAAATACTATCAATAACCATTTTGTTTGGACGAGCCCCAGTCAGCAGGGCATGGTAGCTGTTGCTGAGGGGCTATCATCTGTCCCCAAAAATAGCCTCTTTGGTAAACTGTACGGAGAATATGTTTACGTAGCGCATCTTCCGTTGGAGACAGATTCTCTTACTGGAGATTTCTTTTTGTAAAAAGTACTTAACGGCACTCATTTACACTTATACCTGATCTGAAATCAGTAACAAAATGCATAGTGTTAAAATAATGTCTAGGAACCAATTCACACCTCGTAATTTAAATCTGTTCAGACTAATATTGTAAGACTCTTACTTGTCATACAAGACAATAACAATTGTTTCCATTATTGTCAACGCCTGCTCAATATTGCCTTATTTGCTGTATTTAAATACTTACCTCAGTTACAGCAGGATATGCGCTCCAAGCTTGAAATACGCTTTTTTTCCCCTTTCCACGCAAAAAAAAACAGTGTCACAACCTGAAAAGGCGAGGAAGAATGGCATGACTTCTGTCCTTTTTGGTCCTTTAAAATAAATTATATATCTATGGAGGAACTACATAAGTTACCCAAAGAAGTAGCAATAGCATGGCACGGGAGGAACTGGTGATTCTTTCCTGTACCAATATGTACCCATAACTCCTGGAGCTCCGGCAATTGTGATATACATGCAATGCAACTGCAAGAACAACGACATCAGTAACCACTGTGCGTAACATATTTTTTGTGTGACCTTGGGCTACAGCATCAGCGACATGGACCATCATGCGCATGTCTGCTTCCTCGTGGCTACATGGATCTCGTTTTTGTTTATCTCTGCTACTGTTCATTACATGTTTATCACAATTGCCGGAGCTCCAGGAGTTATGGGTACATATTGGCACAGGAAAGAATCGCCAGTTCCTCTTGTGCCATGCTATTGCAGCTTCTTTAGGTAGGTAACTTTTGTAGTTCCTCCATTAATTGTAAATAAAATAAATATGTCACCGCAGTACGAGACAGGTCATCTGGACAATTGGTCACGTGCTGCAAACTTTCTTTAAATATAATATGATTTTATTGTGTTTATTTATTTAAGTAAGTAAATGTATATTTATTTATATATATATTTCGGGGATCTCGGAAACGGCTCTAACGATTTCGATGAAATGACTATATGGGGGTTTTCGGGGGCGATAAATTGAATTTTGAATTTCTCCTATTTTTTGTATGGGTGAGTGAAAATTTAGTCACAGAAATGAATTCCTTATCCTCGAATTACACGAAAAAGACACCAAACTTGATATAGTTGCTAGATGTATGCAGATATAAAATTTAGAGTGAGGCGCACCGGAGGCACTTTTCCCCCCCCCTCCCCTGCCCACCTGCTAGGGGGGACCTCTCGGCAACCGGGCGAAATCAGCTCAGATCACCCCCAGGAACACCTGTTCCAAGCGGTTTGCTTTGTCTCCAAAATGCAAGGTCCCTTAGAAAACGGGATCTAAGATCTGGTACTACTCACGTAAGTTGGAAACTTGTTTTTTTGTTTGTGTAGAGATATTGTGTTGTTTTTAGTGTAATATGATAGATTTAGGTCTAAAACGGATAGGGCAATGGAAATTGTGTAACTAGGGTAATCTGTTTAGAAGTTATTAGGGATTTTCGATAGTGAAAACGAAAAATTTTGTATGTTTCTGTTCTGTAAACTTTTTGTATTGTAGGTAATAGTAGGTAGGTTTATTGTTTTGTTTTATAGGATATAGTTATTTGTACAACAAGAGATCAAAGTTTGATATTTCTTCGAGTGCTTATTTTGAGTCCCGTGCAAGCGAAAGATTCTATAATAGATTCACGAGCGTAGCGAGTGAATCTAATTTAGAATCTTGAGCGTAGTAAGGGACTCAAAAGCGCAAGAGATGTAAATAACTTTGATCTCGTGTAGTTCACAAAACTTTTCACCTCAGCAGTGAGAACATATTATTGAACCCGAAAAATGTATTCCTTCTTCATCACTTACCTCTATTCACTCATGTTTTCTTAAGATATACCCACAATTAAATTTTCACCTAAGCATCTCGAATAAGGCTACTTTGCTACTTAAAAACAGTGAGCAAAATCGCATTTTGCTCACTAAGGGAGCAAAATCGCATTTTGCTCATTTTGTCTCACTCAGTGAGCAAAATGCGATTTTGCTCACTGTTTTTAAGTAGCAAAGTACCCTTGTTCGAGCTGCTGAGGTGAAAAGTTATTTGCTATTACGGGCTATAGCCCGCCGTACCTATACCGCCGTTTGCCGTACCTATAGGTACTGGCAGTACCTATAGCCCGTACCGTACATTACCTACCGTACTGGGGGTTTGGAGTAGCCCTCTTAGTCACCCCCTCCACTTTAATATTAATTCGTCTGGCCGGTTATTTTTAAGGTTACGGTATTTTTTAAAGATAAAGTTATATGTATCTTGTTTCAGGCGAACTGAGTGGTTGAGATTGATCCATAGAGAAGATTTAATAGATTCAAGTTGCTTTCGTGCTCGTGTGTGTGAAGCTCATTTTAGTCCCGACTGCATTATAATAAATTCAAGTCGAAAGTTGTTAAAAAGGAATTCAATACCACAACTCCTCCTACCGTTACCGAATAATTTAGCAAATAAAGGAATTCAAACAATTATTGAAACAGCCGATGCAAATGTACAGTGTGATTATGATTTGCAAACGAATGCTCAAGTACAAACTCCATTACACCTTTCAAATGATATTCCTCGAAAAAGAAAACTTTTATGTGAAGTTCAAAGATGCCGAAAGAGGCTAAAAATAACAAATAATACACAGTCTGAAGCCAACACGTTTTTTAAGTTATGTGATAAATTTCTGACTCCAATATTCGCGCGTGTTGTTAAACAACAGGCCAAAATTAAAACTCTGGGACATTTCAGTAGCAATGATCCATGGCTTATTTGAAAATTATAAGCAACCAGTAGGTTTTGCATTATTAGCTGAATGTAAAAATTATCTAAGCGTAACAGATTGGATTGACAAGCTAATCCTACAACTTTTTTCAATTGGTTTCCATGTTCGAAGTTTAGTGTCAGATATGGGATCTGATTTTTTAAACAGCGCCAGAAAAAATCATTATCTGCAGAAAGTCCCTTTTTTTCGTTGGTGACCGAAAGATACCTATATATTATATGTTTGATCCACCTTACTTGATCAAATTAGTACGAAATAACATGATTAACTATGAATTTCATTTTGAAAACGATGTGACGAAATGGCATCGCATACTTCAGTTTTATGAGATGGATAAGTTGAAACGACTGAGACTTGCCCCGAAGCACAGATACACATATTAAACCTACAAATTTTGAGAAGATGAAGGTAAAGTATGCTGTGCAAGTTCTTTCTTAGTGCTACCGTTGCAGCCGGCATGAGTAGGTACATACAGGGACTTTGGCATAATAGAAAATTCGGCAGAAGGCACAATTAAAATTATTGAAATTATGAATGATTTTTTGAATACATCATCGCTATGGAAGAAAAAAATATCAAAACGCATTTTGTGGCGAAGAATACGAGATTGCTTATATTAATAGCATGTTGAACTTCTTTGCGTCGTTGAAATTAATTCACCCAAATAATGGCCGAAATGTTACATCTAGTCTAGAGTAAAGTTCATTGAAGGTTTCCAAATAACCTTAAAGTCTTTATTAATGTTGTTTGAGGATTTAAGAATTGAAGGATTATCTTATGTACTGACCAGACGATTAAATCAGGACTGTTTAGAAAACTTTTTTGGTCAGATTAGGACAAAGAATGGAAATTCTACGGAACCAACATCCTGGCAGCTGGTTTCAGCATTCAGGAAAATATTTTTTAAAAATATTTTAAAGTCGCCTAAAAGTGGTAATTGTAAAGAAGATTTAACAAAATGTTTACTAGATGGTGAAAAATTATATGCTCCCTTAGCCAATGAGGCTGGTAATACAAAAAAACCACTTCGACAATGGTATCTAAGAGAAAGAAAAATGAAAGTTGTGTCAATACTAATTTAATATCAACTACGGATTATGCCACACTTGACTTACCGGAAAAAAAAACGTTAGTTTACGTCAGTGGATATTTGTTGAGGAAATGCATAGATTACCACAAGGAATGTAATGAGCTTATGACTTATGCAAAAGGAGAAGACAATGCACAAAACTTTACACAGGGCACTACATTTACCCGTTATAAAGATTATTGCAAAGATGGCACCAAAACTTTATTAACCATACCACCAGACAGTTTTGTGGAATTTGTCAGATCAATGGAGGAACGATTCTGCAACTTTTTCAAGAGGAACTACTTGAACTGTGAAATCCTAAAAAGCCTCTTAAATGAGGTACAGACTCTAACTTTCTCAATGCCTTGCAAGTGTTTTCCACTAGCTTACTGTAAACAATTGTACATGAGAATGCGAATTTATTACACTTTAAAATATAATAATCGTGCATTTCGCCAATGTCGAAATCGTCGCAAGATATTTTCAGTGACAAATTTGTAATATACCTAATAATGACAATAAAAATATTTTAGTTATTATTAATTTATATTTCCATTCTTCCCGTTTCATCCTCAACAATAAATCAAACAACTAGATACGAGATACAATACGATAGATACGAGTGCCACTACCACGATAGTTTTTTTGTGCATAAGTCATAGTTGACAACCCTAGAGCGACCGCCGAGCGTAGGTATGAAAAGTGATATGTACTTCACTTCACATGTGATTGACTTTTTATCTTTAAAAAAGAAGACTTATCTTATATATATCTATACCTACATATTATTTGTAAGGGTTCAGGAAGAACAATATTATAGGCTTTAAAATCTATTTACTGTATAAAATCCACGGGAAAGACGAATAAGGCTGACTCTTACTAAAACAAGTTTTTGACCCAAATATTAACTACATTTATTTTACATAATTTACAGTACGTAATGGATGTCAACTGTAGCTGCGTTACTGTTGCAGCGTCATTGTTGCCGCCACTGAATCTGCCTCTTTCCTTGATCACATGAGTGACATGTCCATTGATAAACATTAACAAAAATTTTCCTCTACCTATCAATATACGTAAGAATCTAGCTGATAGGACTAACAGTGTATCTGGCACAATTGATTTGATAGAGGCAAGATTGATTAGCGCTCGATAACGGATGCGGCTATAAGACGGCGGTGTAACTGTCACGATTGTTTTAGCTATGATGAGGGAATAATAGGAACTGGAGTAACAGGACTGCTTTATGATAATAGAGAGATGAAAGCAAAGAAATTGTGATGAGAATTTGTTTGATGGATGTTATAAAATGGCAGTTAGTCATTATCTTCTCTTAATGAAAATATTCCCACTTAATGTGACATTCGGAATTCTAATACAGCTGCATTACTGTTGCGACATTATTGCTGCAGCATCATTATCTGCGAGTATGTATATGCCATAAGAATACGAAACTGGATGTCAAAATAGAACGCTTAATATTCCAAGTTTTTTTTGTATAAAATGTATTTATTTAATAAAAACACTTAAAATAAAACCTTATAAATAAAAAAATTGTCCTAGGTCGTGGTCGCTCGGTAGGGTACCCAGAAGGCTGGCCGCATTGCCCCGCTGGATGGCAATGCTGATCCGCTGGGCAAAATATTGGCCAGCCCTCTGGTCACAATATTGGCCAGCCCTCTGGTCACCAGAAGCCTCTATAAGGCGCTTTGACAGCTCCTTATAGAGGCTACGCGCGCTAGGTCCCAACGGCCCCAGGGTATATTCCAAGTTCAAAATGTTATCTGTCGTTTAGAGTTTTAAATGCACTCGAAACTATAAATACCTATCAGAAATAAAACTTGTCGAACGTAATTAAGATAAGAATACAAATTTTCATTAGAGGTACTGTAAAATAATGCATAAAAAATTACTGTGCAAGTGCAAAACATAGCCCTGGGTCAAACAGATACAAGAGTTAAGGGCTATAAAGGTTAATTTTCTTATTTAACCCTTATCCACGTGAAAAGGTTCTCCTTTTATTTAGAGAACTATGATAAAATCATTACTTACATGCCCACGAGCTGTTAACTATTGCCCACAGGAGAGAAAACTAGTGTGTTCGCGCGAACTGTACATTTTTCTCTAAATAAAAGGAGAACCTTTTCACGTGGATAAGGGTTAAATAAGAAAATTAACCTTTGCAGCCCTTAACTCTTGTGTATGTCTACAGGAAAGACGTGAACACAGTTTTCTGTTTGACCCTACACCTACAAAAATATACTGCGTTGATTGAATCTTGCGGTTTGCCAGCCATGTTTCTATATCGTAATGAAACAATATCTTGCGTGATATTTGATCACGATATACTTTGTAAGGAAAATAGGAATCAACTACCTATTGAATGCAGACTCTACGGCGACATATTATCCTATTGAGGGGGGATTTAAATCTTCTCGGGGCAGAGGTGTAGGGTTGGAACCGGTGTAGCTTTATTTGACATTTGAAGCGCATTGTAATTATGTCTACTTGAATAAACTATCTTTTATCTTTATCTTTGTCTTATCTATTTACCTAAATTCAAAAGAAAATCCAGTCATATCTGTTGAATATGCCTAGTTCTGCTGTCGACCTACATGTGAAGGAACCTTGGCAAGGGTCGCGCTCGCGGCTCTCATCCGGGAACAAAAGAAATGTTCTCCATGCAAAGCGTAGTGCGACGTGCGGTGGAACTACTAGGTATTAAAATTGCACGGCCAATATTCGAAAGTACTATTAGCATTTTATTGTACATACGACCTTTAAACATTCAAGAAAAGAGCGTATTCCCATCTTAAAGGCCGGCAACGCACTTACAATCCCTCTGGTGTTGCAGATGTCCATGGGCGGCGGTAATCGCTTACCATCATAAAATAAACAATTTTACAGATATAAGGATGAAAAGGCAAACCTAGCTCCTATAAGAGATCGTTCTTAGCTAACCTTTGCGAAACTGATTGTGAGTGGAAAACTTCCACTGAATGTAACACTGAAAAGTCATTTTATGGAACTTGCTAACTATATGTAAACAAAATTAAGTCACTAGTAAATTGACATTCATAGTCAATTCGAATATGGCGGTTTGTTTACATAGTTAGCAAGTTCCATAGAATGACACTTTAATTTAAAACAAATCACTGACACCAAATTGCACGGAGAGTGACCCAAAAATGTTATTAATATGCATTGATATAGTATAAAGAACTGGATACCCAATCAGCCGCCAAAAATGGCCCCACAAAAGTGATGTCAAAACAGATCATGCATTACTTTTTCGTTTAGTCTTGTTTGAAACGCCCAAATGTGAAGTTGTCAACAATTACGAAATGTGCCGTTAAAATATGTAAAAATAACAATGATAAAACAAGGAAAAAGGATGGAATGTATTTCTTTCGGTTAGTTCTTTGGATAGCATTACATAATTTATGTAATCTGGTGGTAATTTTATGGTTTTGAATAAATTAATTTGTTAGTACCAAAGAAGGGATGTTAAGGAACAAAAATCTAATGAGTCGATGTGAGGTCAATATTTTTTTATATTTTTATATGGAATTCATAAGAAATAATATTATGTTTAAATTCAAGATTTCCAAGAAAACCTATACGACGTGCAAAGTGGACTGCTATTTAATTATAGCAAGAGATAGGGGTGATGCAGTTTTAAACAAGGCAAAACGGCACTTGTGTGTTCGGCCCATTTCCCTGTTTCCGACATATACACCACCAATAAGGGCTTATATCGACTAACTGTAAATGCTAAACCTGTCGGAACACAGTGACAATCACAGGTTTTTTTTTATAAAGTATAGGTAGACTTTATAAAAAAAATCCAATCAGTATCTAAATGTCCCCGTGCACCCGCGCTATGAGTAAATGTAGATCTTAAATACACAGTTATTTAATAAGTTGAATTTATTTCAAGGAAATTAGTATTTAAAGACGTATACTTACCAATAAAAAATTTGATTTGTTTGAATTTGAACTACGAATTAATTTTATTTGAGCTCCCGATTAAATTAAATTTGTTTTATTTATTACTTCAATTAGTTTTCCTGTACAGTAATACATATTAAAGTGTATCAAAGTGACTCCATTCGTTCATTATTCTCGTTTGACGTTGTTTGACGTAAATACGTTACGTTTAGTGCCATCGGACTAAATTTTTTAACAGTGTTGGTACTTATGTTTGCAAATTTGACACTTAATGCTTACGACATTAAGCTCTTTTCTGTACGAAACATTTATCTTGACTCAAAATTTACGTAAGCGTTTTTATCATCAATGCAAATGGTGCGAAACGTCATTGGGATCCACATTTCTTGACGTTTTTGTTCTGCTTTGTGTGTCTATTTCTTTTATGTTAAGTCAGTGTTAATATGCCAGATTTTGGTTGATGATAATTGAATTACTTGAAAATTAATATTTATCTCCGAAATTAATTCTGCCTTCATTTCCACAAAAAATGCACACAAAACTGAACGTCACGCCAAGCCAAGATGACAATCGTAAATCGACACAGGCCAAACGATAAAAAAGTATCGAGATGAGAAAATTTAAAAGTGGAAAAATTACTGTCTTGGGTGAGACTTAAACTCAGGGCCGCTGGATCGTTACTCCAGCGCTCTGCCATCTGAGCCACCAAGACCTCATCCAATAGCCAGCAAATCTTTCCACCATATAGGTCAAGGGGACCCGAGCGACATCTACCTACCGTAAGAAATTTACACTTCTTAAACGGCTACCGGAGTTCTAAGACTTCTAAGTCATATTCATATTGGAAATTCACCAGTTACGATGTGCTACCCATACTAATTTTAATTTTTAACGAGCAGAAACGTCTGCGAACGATGCTATTAAGCTTAGAAGCTTGGAACTCCGGTAAGAACGTCATACTTTCATAAAAAATGACATTGTCACGCGTTGTCATTGAAAATGCCTTGCAGAGTTAGCTTGGTTTGACTCTAGTTAGTAGACAATGTGTATATACTTAGGCAATTGTCCACAAACACTATAGGTACAGTCAGCAGCAGAAGTTGCTAATCGGGCCATGTGTTCAAAATGATCCTGATGAGACTTTATTGTTAAGAGAATAAGAGCGTGTCAAGGTAATTTTGAACACCTCGCCCGCTTAGCAACTTCTGCTACTGTACGTAATTGTCACATCGAGTTGGCAGCACATGTCAGGTCAGGAATAACATCCGGCTTCTAACTTTCCAGAGATGTTTGCACCATGCGAAACTATCTGACATAGTTGCATTAACTCGGCGCGGCCTCTCGTTAGGCACAACACAACTGCTAGTCCGAGTCAACTAACGATGTTAGCCAGTTCTACACTTTCTGTAGATTATGCAGTACAATTATACATTCTTGACCCCGCAGTCTAAATATTTATGATATTATGACTGACTCAGTATTTACATCGCGTCGTAAATTGTGAGGATATATATTATTTAGGAGGTATAGGGGACTCGTGTAGTTATTTCTTTCGATACCTACCTATTCTAAACATGAATTGTTGTCTTTTTTTAACCGCCTTCAAAAAAAAAAGGAGGTTCTCAGTTTGACCCGTATGTATGTATGTATGTATGTATGTATGTATGTATATTTGTTCGCGATTATCTCGCGTTTGGCTGAACCGATATTGATGCGGTTTTCAGAAAAATGTTTCTTACATTCTGGAGAAGGTTTTAGTATACATAGATCTGAGCTGATGCTGAACCCTGGTTGTACCTAGTGGAACTCAGGTTTGGTGCAACATAGACTCACGCTGTTTTGGTCATCCGACATGCCTTGATGAGCAATTGGGAGAGCAGTACCCAAGATAGAGCTGATGCTGAACCCTGGATGTACCTAGTGGAACTCGGGATGTACCTAGTGGAACTCAGGTTTGGTGCAACATAGGCCCACGCTATTTTGGTCATCCGTCACATCTTGATGAGCACTTGGGAGAGCAGTACCCAAGATAGAGCTGATGCTGAACCCTGGCTGTACCTAGTGGAACTCCGGTTTGGTGCAACGTAGGCCTACGCTATTTTGGTCATCCGTCACATCTTGATGAGCACTTGGGAGAGCAGTACCCAAGATAGAGCTGATGCTGAACCCTGGCTGTACCTAGTGGAACTCAGGTTTGGTGCAACATAGGCCAACGCTATTTTGGCCATCCGTCACATCTTGATGAGCAGTTGGAGAGCAGTACCCAAGATAGAGCTGATGCTGAACCCTGGCTGTACTTAGTGGAACTCAGGTTTGGTGCAACATAGGCCAACGCTATTTTGGCCATCCGTCACATCTTGATGAGCACTTGGGAGAGCAGTACCCAAGATAGAGCTGATGCTGAACCCTGGCTGTACCTAGTGGAACTCAGGTTTGGTGCAACATAGGCACACTTTGTTTTGGTTAACCGACTTGTCGTCGTGTGCCCATGTTGCAGAGTTCCACTAGGTGGGTCGATGAACTTTTTTCTAACTGCCTTTAAAAAGAAGACGTTTTCAGTTTGACCCGTATGTATGTATGTACGTATGTATGTGTGTATGTTTGTTCGTGATTATCTCGCGTTTGGCTGAACCGATTTTGATGCGGTTTTCAGAAAAGTGTTTGTTACATTCTGGAGAAGGTTTTAGTGTACAGTACATGGATGGTTTGAAAAACCAATTGGACCCGGTAGGTGGCCATGCTATCGGTATACCTACCAACAAATTTATGTTGCTGAAACCGATTTAGATACAATAGTGGGAGTAGGAGTCGGACTCGGACTGGGACTGGGAATGGGAGTGGGAGTGGGAGCAATATACATACAAATCGTTTAGCACCAAAACGTCATATTATGTTGTGTCGCGATTATCATCGAGTTAGGCCAACATTACCAACATTAGTAGGTAGTTACTAGCCCAAAACTAAATGGAGAGCCTAACAAACTAGTATTTTAGCCCAAAACCTAAAATAAATGAAGTGCCTACCTATCACTAAAAAGTAAAAAATAAAATAAAATAAATAAAAAATAATTAAAAAATTAAAAATAAACAAAAATAAAACCAAAATAAAATAACTTAATATAATATCTTTTAAAAAAAAAGGGAACCGCCTTCAAAAAACCAACCCACTGAAAAGTACAAAATAATTTTTATATGGCACCCCTATACGTGTCCAGTCCCTATCCCGTCGTAAAGCAAATTTTTGCCAAAAAGTAATTAATACCTAATAATAAGAAAATTAATAATCATCCGGGCAATTACTTAGTTTTTGAAGGCGGTGCCAAACCAACAAAAACAGTCTTTACTACCAATCAGAAAAAAAATACGAGTACGTAGTACCTACAAGAACTAAATTAATGAGTAAACTAAGTATATGTCTTTATAATGCAAATGCAGCGTTCTTCGTTGTCTAAAAAATCGGTTCTCAAAAATGTTGGTTTGGCACCGACTTCAAAAACTAAGTAATTGCCCGGATGATTATTAATTTTCTTATTATTAGGTATTAATTACTTTTTGGCAAAAATTTGCTTTACGACGGGATAGGGACTGGACACGTATAGGGGTGCCATATAAAAATTATTTTGTACTTTTCAGTGGGTTGGTTTTTTGAAGGCGGTTCCCTTTTTTTTTAAAAGATATTATATTAAGTTATTACTGTTTACATTAGTAACAAAAGATTATTTTTTTTTTAATCGCACATAGTTCATATTTAAACGGACGAAAATACGTTTACGTTTAGCGTCGGCACTAAATGTATACTCTATTCTTAGTTCCATTGATAAAATTAGAACATCTCACCGCAGTTTGGACTGTCAATGTCACTTCTACTTTGATATTCTAGACATTTCAATCTTGTTTTAATTATAATGTAAACTGAGTTCAGTTTCACAATTACACAATTGATAAAATTTTCGCATCTTCATTCACCCATCACTGGGAAATTTTCAATTCTTCTTTTCAATTATCATTTTTCCAAAAGGCCTATTTCGGTCATCCTTATCTCGCGATCACGATAAGATGCAGCGTGACAGCGTTCGTCTTCAGTGACTAGTACAAACACAAACAGCAACACTCCTAACTGTAAATCGACCTTATTAGAAAAGGCATAAGGTCCACCGATGTACAGTGAACAGTGTGGGCGATGGTACTATTGAGTTATCACTTCAGCCGATCACTGATTCGTCTTATCTTGTCGATAATCCCAGGCCCTCCACCAACCATCATTAAAGACACGCCGAGTCGCCGTTATCGGAGGGAAACTTTATTTAAATAAAACTTCTATTCTAAAAAAAAATCTGTCTTCTTCTAAACAGCTATCGAATGGAAAATTATACGGTAGCTGCCATTGTGAATGAAGTCATTGATAAATGTTAACTAACTGCCTATTAGGAACTTTACGATGTATTGAATTTGGAGGCCTATGGTAGTTTGGTAGCAGTGGTGTATTGAAATACTAAATATGGTAGTGTGGTTCGGTGTAAAAGGGGCCTCAGGGCTATTTGTACTGGCTCTTTATTTCGAATGAAGCTACCCAAAATAAGTGCCACTCGCCCTAAAGACCTCTTTTACATTCCAAAGAAGTTCTATTTTTTTGCTGTTATGAGGCAATACTGTCTGTTTGCTTAACTGCATGAAAGAAAAAAAACACAGATAGATTATAGCTAGTTCTCAGTGTTGTCGCTAATAAGCGATCTTGCATGTATACCTACCATTTCTCATACCTTACCCAACCATGTTTAGATCAACTATGTAATACCTGTGTCATACATAAAGATAGGTATGTCTAGAGTCCGACCAAGCAAAGTTTTCACACCTAGCGCTACGTCAAGTATGACGCTGACATACTATTGTGTATTGCGTCACAGCGAACTTGCAAGCGGATACCAACTTAGCAGAAACGTGAACTATTTAACTTACTCCGTCATACAGTTATAAAAATCTAATTCAAGCAAAACTGGTTATTAATGTTACCTAATCCAACTATTATTTCACCAGCTAATTTATTTTGGTTAAAGCTGAATAATTTATCAACACCTACAATTCAATAAGATGTTGGTTTCGTCACGCGATGCCGCCATTCAAGTTTTGTGAGTTTAAATATACGACTTTCTTTATTGTTAAGCTAAGGAGTTCAAAAAACTCATTAGCTATGCAATAAGCTATAACTTAAAGCTTTACAATAACGAGGAATAATAACATTGATTTTGTCACGATGCATAAATTTTAGGGTGATGCATTAAATTTCATTTCATTATGCGATCTAGAAACTAAGCTATTAGGGCCATGCACCATTCACAAGCCGGGGTTAACCGCGGTTAATCCTGGAGTTACCATGATTACCAATACAATTTGATACTGAGTTAACGGTTTAACCGGTTAACCCCGGGTTAGTGGGATGGTGCAAGTGGCGCTAATACCCTTATTATAATGCCACCTCGGCCTGGGTATTTTGCTTTATTGGATACGGCTGGATGTTGCGAGGGATGACATGCGTGCCAATGGTCTTACTAAAGAGAATGCCGAAGACTGTGCGAAGTGGGGGTGAAAAAGTAGGAAAGCAGACCCTGAGAAAAGAGAAGGATGCAACCGGGATAACGCTAACATGAGAGGGAGAGAGAATCCAAGCGTTTCCGTAATCATTGTTTTGAGTCTTTTGTAGGAGGAACACTGAATTAATTTAAAAAGTAAATAAGGTCAAAGTGGTGAAGACCATCTATAAGGAAGACTGTGTACAATAGTAAAGACTGTGTCGTAAAGTATGTGAAAGCAAAGAGCGGATTCATCCTGTGGGTCGCGAAGTTGGAATCTCGACACAATGCGAATTTTAATTCGTTTGTGGTGAGCGCTCCACTCCAACTGAACATCTAGCGACCTTCACCAAGGAGGAGTTTTGGCCGAAGGGTGTCAAGTTTCGGCGGTTTCGCGGCCGGCTCCCTGACACTGCGGGGTTGCGTATTGCATCGCAAACATAATGTGATTTTTAGTGTTTAAATAGTTTATATTTTTATAATATGTATGCTAGTGTTAAGGTATTTTATGTATGGGCCACTAGTTGTCTGAAATAAAGATTTCATTCATTAATTCATTCATTTCATTCATTCATTCATTAACTCTTGCGTTTGTACACATACTGATGGTCGGTAGAGCAGAAGGAGTGAAGATCTTCCTTTCTGTGTCTGAGCGACGTAGGTACGTACCAGGGATGTTGCGAACATCCGCATCCGCATCCGCAACCGCGGAACTTCCGCATTATTTTCAACATCCGCATCCGCATCCGCATAAAATCGATGCGGAGCTTATGCGGATGCGGATGTCGAACAAGTCAGTACAGGAACGTCTTAGCGGCGGCGTAAGTGCTAGGTAATTTCGTAATTACCTATAACGAAATCGTCTAGATCCAGAAAAGTCGGCCAAGTTACTGTTTATTAAATATAACGCACCTATATTCTTGTTCAAATACTAAACGTTTCGTTTTTTTTAAATAAAAAAATACTAAAAATGTAATATTAGACGTTTTCTAAGTACCTAATCTTGACATCCGCATCCGCATCCGCATCCGCGGATGTGAGCCTTTAAAAATCCGCATCCGCATCCGCGGATGTCAAAAAATCGGCATCCGCAACATCCCTGGTACGTACAAAGAAATACAAGAGATTTTGACCTATTACGGCCTTCCTTGCAATAAAAGTCCTTAGCGGTAGGTACGTGTCTTCTACACTTTGACTTTCCCTATTAATTAACAGAGTGACCCAAAAATACGTTGACAACGTTTATTCTAATTATTTCATTAAGTACTTACGTAACTAGTATGTACAAAATAAGTTAAAAATTAAAACTACACTCTTTTTATGCAACAAAAATTAATTGTCTTCATAATATATTCTCCTTTCGCTTTGATACAC